>NC_090695.1:38216267-38423767 GCF_013368605.1 Nyctibius grandis | reverse complement strand
GTGTAGTTTCATAATAAATTAGTGTTAAAAAAAAGTTTTGAAACTAACAAATTGCTGCTGCTTCTTTGACTGAGAATCGGAGACATGCTTATACTAGTTTTAAAAAAGTGTTTAGCTGTAAGCTACTTGGTATAAAAAAATATAACTAAGATTAAGATGACATCATTGATATCGAAGATAACATGTGTCTTAAATTTAAAGTTTAAATTATATTTATCTATGTATTGCAAACTCCAGAAAATACTGGTACTTTTCTATTACAAGCATATTTAAATATGGAGGAAATTTAACTTTACAAGCTACAATCTACACCTGCCTTTATTACAAGGGTAAAAATCTCCAATCTATACCTGTCTTTATTATAAGGTTAATAATCTCCAAATAACAGATAGTTTGCTGCTTAAGAGAATACAACCATTTGAAAAATGTTATTGATATTTTCCATCATTAAAGACTAATTATTTGCTCAGTAAGTTGTGTTGCCTAAATTGGTCAATTTCAGTTCCATTTTACTTTCTTCAAAGGTCAAGGTTTTAAGCAAACAGTGATAAAGTCTTTTACCTTCCCTCATACAATGTGCTGCAGTATGACATAGTTCTAAAGGTTCACTATGATTTCATGTCATTTTGTCCTATATAAATACCTTTTTACTACAGTATTTATTAGTTGATTAAAAAAATATATTTTGAGATCTTTGTGATCAATTTCAATGCTTTTTTAATAAATCGAATATTTCTAAAAACTGGAAGATATTTGTGGCAAGCTTTGACCCACAGGGGGTGTAAGACTGAGAAACTTTTAATGCAAATAAATTAAATGGGTAAGTTTTCTAACAGTAAAGCCTAAATAAGTGTAACATAAAAAGCATTTTGTTAGGAATTAGTTTCTTTAACTGAAAAGACCTCAATCTATAAAACAAAATGTACAGCACCATACTTTGAACAGGATATCTGGCTCTTGTTATGTTGTATCATTAACAAGAAATAGAAAATTAAGCCTCAAAAGTGGACTTTAAATATTTACATTGCAATACTAAGTATACTGGACAAAATCTAGAACCACTAAAATAAATCAGACTTTCCAGCTAATTTTTTACCATTTATATTTCAATCAAAATCAGTATTTTAAACACTGTACTATATAAGTCTAATAAACTGATATACTGATGTTAGAAATCCAGTAAGTCACACTCTGATAATAAGATTTGAAGGATTTTTGCATGGCAACAATCGATGCAGTTCTTTTTGAAACATTTTATTTACGTATTTCTCATATAAATATTTCTAAACTCAAATCTTTATTTTAGTAACAAATCAGCATTTTTTTCCTAATAAGCTTAAGTTACATCTGTGTGCAATTTCTGCTTTCATTGGTTTACTGGTATTTTCTGTTCTGACTGCTTTTAAAAACTTCATGAGAAACAAAGATACCATTATAAAAGTTCAAGTGAACTTTGTATTAGGTAGAATGTACATACCTGTCAGATGCTACAGTTACAAATAAAAACATTTAAGTGTCTGTTAATTACTGTTCTTTGATCAAATATCATCTCTTAATACTGACTTTGATGTCTGTACACGTATAAAAAGTAGAAGTCAAGACAGAAATGACTGCTTCAGTTCAGTAAACATATTTAAATATTTACCATTCACATAGGTAATAGTTATGGTATGCCAACCATAGGACTAAGTGTATGGTATATATCTCACAGCTAAAAATGAACACCAATAATGAAACAGAACCAAAACAACAATTACATGAGATTAAATTAATCAAACCTCCCAGGCTTATGTTTTAAAAACTATTTAAAATGGTTTTGTTCTGTTCTTTTTTACGGTGTAGCGTGAGCCTAGATCTAACTAAAAAGACTTCCTAATTCAAAGATGCCTGATCTCTCTGATCAGATAAAATGTATCTGAGAGCTGCTAAATGCACACATACTGAGATGTAAATAGAAATTTACTGTAAAGCAGATTCAAAATTCATCACACACATTACCAGAACAGTCAAAATAAAATCAACCAAAAGTTTGCTCTCATCAAGTGCCTCACTAACCAGAATAAGATTACAACATTTTAAAAAGGCATATTTTACCCTTAATGAAAGAAAACTGAGATATTCTTGCTAATAAAGTCAATAATATAAAACTCATTTTTGCCTGGCTACAATGTAATTTCAACAGCAAGAAAAGTTCAAATCCAGGAAAAAGTATGGGCTAACATACACAACACTGATATATAATCTTCCTGGCTAGTGAAAGTCTGAAGAAGATATACTAGTGCTATTGACAGACTGGTATAGCATGTCCCACAGGATGAACTTTCAGCAAGGCACAAATCTGAACATGCTCAAGAAATCAGTGCTTTACAGCAGAAATACAATTGTCATTTAAACCAACTTTCTTTAGGAAAGTTTGTTTTAAAAAATGGTAACAGGAAAACTAGTAGATGCCTACATTGCTTTGGTGTCCCCTCTTAATTATGTGTCTGTGACAGACAGAGTTTGTATGCCTTAAACAACTTGTTTGACAACACTGGCTGGAGGAGGGTATGTGTACTACAGAGGCCTGCAAGTCTGGCAAGAGATAAGGGCCTTGGGAACAGAACAATACCCCTGCTGTGCCTTAATTGTTGTGATTTACAACTCTGGCTGAAGGAAGAGATAAGTGCTGTGGAGGCAGGATGGTATCTTTTCCTTGGGGCCAGCCTACATGTGCAACAACTTTGCAAGGCCTCAACCACGCTTGTGCAGAAGCGGGGTCATACAGCGGACACCACAACTAGGGGATCACGACCACCAGACACCCCTTGGGGGACCACAGACTCATTTCGAGAACTATCTAAGACTACAAAGCGCAGGCGTCCCAATTAGCATGGGAAGCGAGCAGAGGGGGGGGAGACAAGAGGGATGTTACCGCCCTCTCCTATCTCGCATGCAAATGACCTAAAGTATTTAGACCTTCTCGCTTGGGATGCTGGTGCGTGCTCCCGCCCACCACCTGAGGACCGATCCTGTAAGCGGTTTACCAAAGGAGCAACTCTGCAAGCAACTTACCAACTCTACGAACAACTTACATCGCTGGATCCCAGGGTGGTGATATCTCTTTCCTTCTCTCTCATAATCTCTATCCTCTTTCTCTTTTCCCTCTCTCTTTTGGCAGCAATCTTTAGAAACCCAAGACACTTACAACCGTGCAACTTTCCCTGTATTAATAAATTGTTCTTAATTTCATACCAGTTATTTGGTGTCGTTTCACCTGAATTTACTCCAAGGGATTTATGAACTAGTTGCAACCAGGTCGTAACAGTGTCTATTCCAAATCCATCCTGTTCTACTGATGTTGCAGTCAAGAGACAGCAGAATGAGTTAGGAAGTTCTCTTAATCACGTTTAACTTCAGAACTTCACAGACGACCAGGATTCTGGTTATCTAATGGGTCACAGAAGTAATGATAGGTATTCACTTTTTTACCCTGCAGAAACTTCAGCCGTGTAACCACACAATAATCACTACCTTTCTGACATTTATGCAAGATAGTAAAGTTGGTAATGGGAAATTTGTCTGTCATCAAAATGCAGCCAACTATGAGCATTATGATACATTCCCAAAAGGCATATTCTGACCTTTCAACCACAGCAAGACAGTCAACAAAATTTGGTATATTTGCCATAGCAGAAGGGAAGAATGTTAGTCAAGAAAATACTAAGCATGTTGAGCACATAAGCATATACTGCTTAACATCTCAGTTCTCCTACAAACCTAGCAACTATGGATGCTAACTATACACATTTCCTTCCCTATGAGGCTGCTTCAGTAACACTAATCATTTGTCCCATCACAGTCTGGTTTAAGATTGATTTACTAAAAATGAAGGCTCCTACACTGCATTTAGCTTACTATAGTACATTCACTACCATAAGTTGTCTCTTTTGCTTCCTAACATGTCTTCACCACTAGCATTGGTAAATATCTGACTGAGCTCGTAACAGATCACATAAATGTTCAACGAATGTATTTCTGCAGAAGATCAGACTGAACCTACATTCACTAACAAAACAGCAAATTCTCTGAATAATCATGACAACTATACTCCTTCAAATACACGGGGAACGGGGAGAGTGTCAGAGAGTCTAAAAGGCTGAGATAGGATCAAAATGGAAACACAGCAGAAAGCCAACAGAAGGCCATAGGAAAATAATTATTTACACCCATGTTCACCATGAAGTAATTTAGGACTACTTCACATTTGGATCCTAATTTAGATGGAGCATACTGGCTACTGTACTTCAAGTTCAGACACCACTAGGAGACACAGAATAAACCAACAAAAGAAAGAGTAACAATTCACCCACGCTGGATGTGGTTAATTTAAAAGATCCAAAGGAAATCAAGTATAAAGTTGAATCACCAATTGTAGACTGTCACTAGCTTCTAGAACAGTCTTACTTTTAACCTCAGAAATTTCCTAAAGTTCTTTTAAGAAGTAAACAAAATTGATCCAAGTGAAATCGTCTACTTGGATTTGAAATGGATTTCAGCAAAGCTTCACACTAGGAGCTCTTAAAAAAACCCAACTGCTATATTTTAAGGGGAGGGAAAAATCTTACAGTTAAAGAATTGCTTTGATTATGAGAAATAAGTACTAGCAATAAATGCTTAGCTTATTCAGTGGGAAAGTGTCACCTGTGGTGTCCCACATGTTCAAAAAATATAGAAAGGTAGGAGGCTAGTGTAGTAACAAAATTTTCTAATACTACTAAGCTATTCAGGATAATAAAGACAAAAGCTAATGCCAAATATTTACACCAGGTCCACATGGGATACAGCGTGACTGTATAATAAACTGTCACACAATATCCAGGTTACACAATATAAGTGTTGTACATGGAGGAAAGCATGTACATCTTCTAACATCACTTCACAAAGACAACAAAGGCGTCCTTAACCTCATGAAATACAATCCAGAGATATAACAAAAGCTTTTATGATAAAAAAATTAAATAGTCTGACAAAATAAACCGCAAAAAAACCTCTTCAGAGCAATACAAGATGATGAAAGCAGAATGATGTATTCAGAAACACAGTCTGAGCATTCCAAAACCATGACCCAAAGCTATGTTTAGAGCAGAAACAGCTTGAGACAAATTTTATATTTAGAATGTTTTAAGAAATCCACAGAAATCTTCTAAAAGAAAAAACCCAATTAATTATAAGATTCAGGAAAAGGTCAAGAGTGTATCAAGAGGTAAATACTCTGCAAGAAAGCACATATTTTATCATTTATGAAACAAAATGATCAAATCATTAGACTAAGGGGAACTTCAAAAATCATACAAAATACACGTTAAGAATCTTATGATAAACACAAGTAATACTCTGGATAAAGTTAGAACATTCAGTCTGAAATTACCATCATGAATACATACATGAGATGCTGCATTCTGTGATTTTTCTGTTTTGCAGTAGATTACATTGAACAGGTAGAATAGTTTGCTGTCATTGCTAGGCCACTCTCCATCATCTTTGCTAAGTCATGGGCAACGGGAGAGGTGCCTGAGGACTGGAGGAAAGCAAATGTCACTCCAGTCTTCAAAAAGGGCAAGAAGGAGGACCTGGGTAACTATAGACCGGTCAGCCTCACCTCCATCCCTGGAAAGGTGATGGAACAACTTGTTCTTGGTGCTGTCTCTAGGCACATCAAGGATAGGAGGATCATTAGGGGCAGTCACCATGGCTTCACCAAGGGGAAGTCATGCTTAACCAACTTGATAGCCTTTTATGAGGACATAACCCGGTGGATAGATGATGGTAAAACTGTGGATGTGATCTGCCTCGATTTCAGTAAAGCGTTTGACACAGTCTCCCACAGCATCCTCGCAGCTAAACTGAGGAAGTGTGGTCTGGATGATCGGGTAGTGAGGTGGATTGTGAACTGGCTGAAGGAAAGAAGCCAGAGAGTGGTGGTCAATGGGACAGAGTCCAGTTGGAGGCCTGTATCTCGTGGAGTCCCCCAAGGGTCGGTACTGGGACCAGTACTATTCAATATATTCATTAATGACTTGGATGAGGGAATAGAGTACACTGTCAGCAAGTTCGCTGATGACACCAAACTGGGAGGAGTGGCTGACACACGGGAAGGCTGCGCAGCCATTCAGAGGGACCTGGACAGGCTGGAGAGTTGGGCGGGGAGAAATTGAATGAAATATAACAAGGGCAAGTGTAGAGTCCTGCATCTGGGCAAGAACAACCCCATGTACCAGTACAAGTTGGGGACAGACCTGTTGGAGAGCAGCGGAGGGGAAAGGGATCTGGGGGTCCTAGTGGACAGCAGGATGACCATGAGCCAGCAGTGTGCCCTTGTGGCCAAGAACGCCAATGGCATCCTGGGATGTATTAGAAGGGGTGTGGTTAGCAGATCAAGAGAGGTTCTCCTCCCCCTCTACTCTGCCCTGGTGAGGCCGCATCTGGAATATTGTGTCCAGTTCTGGGCCCCTCAGTTCAAGAAGGACAGGCAACTGCTAGAGAGAGTCCAGCGCAGAGCCACGAAGATGATTAAGGGAGTGGAACATCTCCCTTATGAGGAGAGGCTGAGGGAGCTGGGCCTCTTTAGCTTAGAGAAGAGGAGACTGAGGGGTGACCTCATTAATGTTTATAAATATGGAAAGGGCAAGTGTCATGAGGATGGAGCCAGGCTCTTCTCAGTGACATCCCTTGACAGGACAAGGGGCAATGGGTGCAAGCTGGAACACAGGAGGTTCCACATAAATATGACGAAAAACTTTACAGTGAGGGTAACTGAACACTGGAACAGGCTGCCCCGAGAGGTTGTGGAGTCTCCTTCTCTGGAGACATTCAAAACCCGCCTGGACGCGTTCCTGTGTGATATGATCTAGGCAATCCTGCTGCGGCAGGGGGATTGGACTAGATGATCTTTCGAGGTCCCTTCCAATCCCTAACATTCTGTGATTCTGTGATTACTGCTTACACAAACTTTGAAGAACTAAACACTATGGGTTTTTTAATATTCAAGATCCTTTGAGCTCATATATATAATCCTTGATTACAGATCTACCTTACCTAACCCAAGCAAAGTGAAGTTCTGCGTTTAACAAGCATTATCACCTTAACTATTTTCCCTTCTCTGCTTAATCAAGGGCAAAAGTGCCAGTAAAACTGAAATGAATAAGTGCATGTCATTGACAAATCCATGGAAGAAACTAAGCAACCAAGTTTACAAAACCGTTGTGGGTAGATCATTTCAAAGCTTTTCAAACTCACTTTAAGTCATAAATTGGCCTTTGGAAAATGCCAGGGATATACGTGTAAGATCTGGCACACTTGTAAACTTGGAGGCCTGTTAGTGAGAGTGACGGATTTATTATAACAGTTCCAAATGGCGCATGAAAGCTTAGAATTTTTTAGACAAATATTTCTCCCTACCATAATACTTTCTTTAGATCTATGATCTAAAGTTTAACCGCCTGGTCAGGAACAATTAAACAAATCAGGACCAATGCATTTCATTTTCACAGGGAAAATGCAGAAATTTCACAGTTCTTTCTAGGAATTTGTTTCCAAATAAAACCAAAATCACTTTGGTTTTATTTTTATTTTTGGTGTCTTTGTTAGAGAATATAAATAAGAGTCTTGTTGAATATTGACACTGTTACTCAGGTTTCTTCCGAGGACAGACTTGATTGTGAAGTAGCTTCTATTAGCAACAGCAGAAATAGTTGCACTACGGCAGCAGCAGAGTGGCACAGTTTTTCTTAAAAAAACACGCAAAAAAACAAAACCCTTCAATTTCCTTTAAAACTGTCTGGTACAGAAGCTTAATTTAAAATAAGAAGAAACAACTTTTATTATTTTAGAAGTGGACTCACCTGTACTTCACTTTTTGGAGAAGAATTCTGATGTAATGCATTTAAAGCATCACAAGCCTGCTGAAGTTGCTCTTTTAACTGACAGATCTCTTGATCTTTTCCAAGTAACTGATCCCGAAGAGAGGCACAGCTTCGCTGCAGTTGAACTTCATTTGTTTTAACAGTTTCAAAACATGAAGTCAATTCGTTATAAAGCTATGAGAGGGCAGAAGAGAAATAACAGGATTAAAAATAACTTCAACGTAGATAGCCATATAAATACAGGAGGAGAGCAAATATAAATTATATATATATATAAACTATCCACAACTGATCTCTTTTTTTTACATTTTGACAATTCTTTCACACTTTTTGTCCTCCTGCCTCCCGTCACACTCTATACATTTGAAAATGGTGATTGTAACAATCACTGAAACTTTTAAGTTTGAAAGACCTTTCCCAGAAAAACACAACTTACATTAGAATATTATCAGTTTCAGTTGCTTCTTTATGGCATTTATGAATAGAAATGGACACCTAAAAATTAGGATTTATTTTACTTCTTGAACAGTTCATATAAAATACAGAAAATACAAAAGAAAAAAAAAATCCCTTATTGAGAATAGGCAAAAATTTGAAACATCTGTCTTGGGAATTAAATTAAAGGAGCAAGAATACCAAATACCATCCTTGTCTTTTATAAAGTAGTTTCATCTTTTAAAACTAACATTTTTAATATCGCTTGGATAGCAATACAGTGAATCCACTAATGCCTACTGCATTTTGTATGAAGTGTAAAATGTTTGTTTAAATAATTATTCTGTGGGATTTTTTTTTGACATTAACTATAAAACCCAGAGATGATATTAGAAGTTCTTACCCCTGGGTGTTGCTCAACTGTTCTTGCTGAAACCAGAATATTGTATATATTCTACAATTGCTTTAGAAGCGATTCCATACACACAAAGAATTTCTAGAACTACACCTAAGTGATAACTAGCAGTACATGTCATCTAACTGACAAAAATAACTTATTTTGCAAGAATAAGAGAACTTAACAACCATCCCATCCCTCCATTTTTACTCTTCTTTTTCAATATAAACATCTGAAAACTTTTTAAAACCAAATCAGCTTTTTATTAAAAAAAAAAAATAAAAACCAGTTTGAAAAATAAATCTGTAGTTGAATAAACAGAAGTACATATTCTGAAGGAAATACATGACTCTACAGCTTTACTACCTAAGCATACATTCCTCTATCTCTTCATTTCAGTCCTTCATTCCTTTGACTATCCTTTTTTCTCAAAATAAATAATATTCCCTCCGACTATTTATTCTACCATAAAATAATCTGTAGAAGGCATGTACTTCCACAGCTGACAGTTTACTTTAGAAAATCTATTTCTGCCATTCCATCCAAAATAAACTAATTAAATATGAAAATCAGAATTTCCAAATCTATCAATAATGTTTATAAGTATAAGGAACTAACACAAGTCATTTTACTTGTAAAAACATTATTTTAGTCTTCATTTTGTCTTGTCACCTTTACTTAAATGATACATTACTTCCCCTCTTTGTCTGCGTACATTGCTTAGAAGTTAAAGCCTTTGAAAAACAATCACAACTTTACATTTGGAAATGGTCTACCAAATACTTTGTGAGAAATCTGGAAACAATAATGTCCCTTCCTCACCTTCTTCCTTTAATTTTCTACTCCCATGGGCTCTCAAAATCCACTTAGGACAAAGTAAATTACTTCCTGCCTATTTCCAAAGGAGATCAGAGATCATGTCTCTCATGCAAAAGTAATTCAAAGTCCAGGAAGACTGATATTTCAAATGACTCTGAGTCTTAAAAATTGAACTTTTACATCGAAATTTCTGTGCCTACTGAATCTTTCTTATACATTTAAGAAAGCTTACATCATCTGTAGCAATGCAAGTTCAAGATTAGCCAATTTCTTATGGAAATCTGTAAGTATCTCACAGGAAAATAAACACTTCATTTATCAAAAACATGCATTTTTAGACAATGTCCTTCCAAACAAATGGAACATCAAGACACAGTTACTTCCAGATAGAACTATATAAGCTCATTAGCTAGATCATACTGGTATGACAATTTGCTTGTTTTACAACTAGCAGCACTTAAGTGGTCGTAATTATAGTATCTGAAAAGATAACATCCTAGTAAGATAAATGGAGAACATAAAAAATCTGATGCTTTTTTCTAGCTGGCAGCCACATCCCCTAATGTAGCTAATGGGTATTTTTGGTAGTCAGCATTTGTCAGGACAAGACAAATAGCATGTCTTTTTACTTGCATGAACATTTCTAACCTTTCCTGCTTTGAAAACAGCAATAACAAAACACATATATTTCAAGTATAAAACTAGCCAAAAGCTAAGTGAAAAAAACCACAATCACACCATTCACTTTTTTACACTGAGGTTTATATTTTTTTTTAAACAACACCAGTGTACTAGTTTATAGGACTCAGGTTTTTTTTCAAGGTATTTAACCATCACGACATTTCAAAATGAAAGTTATCTGTATGAAAATAAATAGTTTTGTCTACTGTCCACAGACAACTAGAACAGCTTCCAAATTTCATTTGGTGCCCTATCTTTTAATTTATGGCCATGCACTGCTTTGTGGATTAAATACATGCTTAATGTTTATATTGGATTATTTTAGGGTTTTCTGCTCATTTCTGATCCTGTTTTAGAAGAGGCATCACATTTAATCACACTGCACTAAGCACATTCCAGAACATACTGAATTGCACAACATGGTGAAACAGGTCTACCATTAATAAAGATACAGAAAGTCAGATGTAGAGAGACAAGACGTAAAATGGAGATCAGAGGACTAGAGATGGAACATTGAGTAGAAAATCCAAGAGAAAGACAAAAATTTTATAAATTATTTATCTCTGAACTAGCAAGCTTGACATAAAAAAGGAATGAAACCTTGACTGCATGTAAGTGAGCAGTTATACCTTACATGAATGTCAATAAGACATGAGATTTACCCAGGAAATTGTTTAATCCCCAAGAAGAGACAGAAAAAATACTTATGTTTACAAGACAGAAAGAAAAAGGAAAATATTTAAAATCATTCTTTATACATTTGATGAAATTTAGGAGGAGGGGAGGCAACAGCCAGCAACACAAGACTGTGCTCTGCAAAAACTGTTGCACTGACCGTATTTTGAGAATCTCTTTTTAATGCCTTAGAGCTGTCCTTTCTCTGACAGGCAACAAATACTGTTACAGGTGAAGGTACTTAAAAACAAGTAAAAAAAATTAGAAGTATCTCAAATCAGTACACTGCAATAAATTGTCTATGTGACATAAGAGCATTATTTATCAGTCAGGAAGGAAGAGTAACTTAGCTGAATTACAAAAAATAAAGTATCCCATATTTCTCAGCTACCCTAACAATTTCCTATATTGATTTAACTGATTTTACCATAAAACACTTTTTGCTAGATCTTTGAAGTGTTACTTAAAACATAAAACTTCATTAGAACCGTAGGTGTGCTTAATGTCATCAAGTAACCTAAAAATGCCATACCAAAGGCAGGACTTCCAGGAGAACCAAAAGATGCAACCCTAAAGCCTGCTCACATGCAAGAGAAACTATTTAACAGCCTGATGATGGTGGGGTGATGTAAAGTACTAACATACATTAAATATGTGTGATGGCAAAATTAAGTTAGGTCAGACCAAGGAAAGCTGAGGAACTCCAACAAAACCTAGTAAAAATAAATAATTAACCCATGCTATCTATTGTATTGTATGTAAGCCAGAACGATAGTGCAACTGGAAAAAAACTGCAGAGTGAAAAAGTTGACACAAATGACCGACACTAACATTATACAAGTGTGCAGGATATATTTTAAACTAGGTTTAGACTGTTCCTGTGTACTTAATGCCAATTAACAGGTGGGACATTTTTTCCAGTTCCAAAATAATTTCCAGTTCTGTAATCCAAAAGGCACTTAGTTAATGCTCTCACAGACTTTTCTATGATATCAACTAATGCACAGAAAGTAGGCACATCCAGGAGATTTCCTTCAAAAATATACTCCTGTGAGGAACTGTGACGGACAGAGTTTGCATGCCTTAAACAACTTGTTTGACAACACTGGCTGGAGGAGGGTATGTGTACTACAGAGGCCTGCAAGTCTGGCAAGAGATAAGGGCCTTGGGAACAGAACAATACCCCTGCTGTGCCTTAATTGTTGTGATTTACAACTCTGGCTGAAGGAAGAGATAAGTGCTGTGGAGGCAGGATGGTATCTTTTCCTTGGGGCCAGCCTACATGTGCAACAACTTTGCAAGGCCTCAACCACGCTTGTGCAGAAGCGGGGTCATACAGCGGACACCACAACTAGGGGATCACGACCACCAGACACCCCTTGGGGGACCACAGACTCATTTCGAGAACTATCTAAGACTACAAAGCGCAGGCGTCCCAATTAGCATGGGAAGCGAGCAGAGGGGGGGGAGACAAGAGGGATGTTACCGCCCTCTCCTATCTCGCATGCAAATGACCTAAAGTATTTAGACCTTCTCGCTTGGGATGCTGGTGCGTGCTCCCGCCCACCACCTGAGGACCGATCCTGTAAGCGGTTTACCAAAGGAGCAACTCTGCAAGCAACTTACCAACTCTACGAACAACTTACATCGCTGGATCCCAGGGTGGTGATATCTCTTTCCTTCTCTCTCATAATCTCTATCCTCTTTCTCTTTTCCCTCTCTCTTTTGGCAGCAATCTTTAGAAACCCAAGACACTTACAACCGTGCCACTTTCCCTGTATTAATAAATTGTTCTTAATTTCATACCAGTTATTTGGTGTTGTTTCACCTGAATTTACTCCAAGGGATTTATGAACTAGTTGCGACCAGGTCGTAACAGGAACTAACACTAAGGCAGATCATCCATTAAAATACAACAGTAGCCAATTATATACACTGGGTGTAAAACAAATATTCTCCTACACTAAATGTTTTAGCTAAATGCTCACACCCTAAAAAACAGTATATTACAGAGACTTGCGTAAATGAACCCAAACATACAGTAATAATGAACGTATAGTAATGACACAAATGAAAAAAGTTAGTCTAAATTAAGACACAATAAAACTATAAGGGAAACTATTGCAGAAATCCATGTTACAAACACATGCTGTTTATGAGAATTTGAAAAGAACAAGGGCAGAAATCAGCTGGAGAAGCTCTAGCATGAAACTGAAGAGGGACTCCAGACAGACTATATGCAGCACATTCATGGCGTTTAGTTTTAAAACGGAAAAGCAGAGGGAGAGTGATTTTTTAAGATGAGAGACCATGAAGCTTACCTATGATACAAGAAAAAAATGACAGACATAAGTGAGAAGTTAAGAAGAAAAACAAAAGGAAATACAGAATGGATGTAAGTAACATCAGACAACATGCAAGCAAGAGTCGCTAGTATAAGCTAAAAGAGAAGACGTGCTTTCCTCAACTTTATGATACTATGTAATTGCAAATACCATGGTTGTTTTGGAAACCATGTAAAACGGATAACTTTAGCAATATACCTTCTCAAAAATAACGGACGAGAACGTAAAAGAACATTTCAGTCTTTTTGATTAGTGTTGTTACAGCAAAAATTCAAACTGATGAGCCTCTTCAATGAATCCAGTATTTCCTGGTTCCTGACTGATTCCCCCCACACACCCCTCAATGTCGCCTTCCAGCATTCATCCATCTAATCAGTTTTCTGCAACTCCTGTGTTGATATGGCTATCTAATGGTGGGGTTTGTAGATTGCTTTTTTGAGTATATAAAAATTTTGACACATTTCTCTCGGAAAGACTGCATTTATCAGCATCAGCTCTGTGAAATGCTAGCAAACCGTATCTAGAATTCTTCTCTCTGTATAGTGTACTGTCAAAGAACATGTAGCAGTCTTGAGAAGAACACCAGCTCTAGTTAATGCAGAAAAATGTTAATAATTCATACTGCAAACTGTATAGTTTAAAATCCTCCATTATGGGACCAATCTGATTATACACAAAATTCAGATATATTTAAATCTTATAATTCTAAAGCTGATCAAAATTGGAATTATTCACAAACATATTTAAGTAAGCTAAGATTTTTCTTCCTTTTTTGATGTACAACTCCTTGCACTGTCTCACCAGTTTATATAATTTCTTTCATTTACAGCTCTCATATTGTAAAAAAAATACATTATCCTCACCAGAAACATTAAGACAATGGTTTGCAAGCATTAGTGACAGATTTAGAATTATAGATTATTTACTTTTTTTTCCAATTACTTAAGTATTCTGCAGATACCAATCTACACTATTACACACAGGAACTACAGCATACTAAGAATATCGGTACAGTGTTTTTCAAGCATGAAAATCATCGCCTGTGACTGCAGAGTTTAACATCACCCTGAGAGAAACAGAGTCTACCCAGAATTTTTTCAACTTTAACCTATAAGCACATCTGATGCTAAAATCTACTTGCTAGCATGTGACCAACTGTACTGGTGTTTGGTATACAAGAAACAAATAGACTAACCTAATTAACACACTTCCCAACAGTAGAAAACAGTATTGGAGTTTGAACTAAAGTGTGAGATAAGTCAAGAGTTTCTCACAGCTTTCACAGATGAAGTGGACTACAAAAATGATGGTTCACTTATTAATGATGTGGGCTTCAGTATATTTGACTGGACAGTTAGTTTCTCTCAGTTCTTATCACGTGTGAAAGAACTTATGTTTTTCATTCCAATTTGAGGGAGAACCTGCACTGTTACTACCATTTAAACATCCATTTGGTTTTAGTTTTTATTTTGTGGATTTGTGAATTTAATGCCTACATAAAAATAAACTCGTCTGTGATTTTTAAGTATGCTTAAAGGTTGTGGCAGTCGCAAAAAAAGACTGGAAATGGTACAATTTAACTTCAGGGTGGCAAAGTCAGTAACTTGACATTCTGATTACAACTTCTCAGGCTTGAAGGAAAGCAAACTATCTCCACACACTGACACCATGAGAAGGACTTAGCAAAGGCAACTGCAGGCACAAAATTAACCACAACATCCGAACATGTATCTGACACTATCCTGTTTTTAGCTACTTTCTAGTGCACTTGATGCAGACTTCTGCAACGCCTCAAAACTGAGAACTCTTACAGTGTTTTCTAATTATGCGAAAAATCTAACTATTGAGCAATGCTCTTCTTTGTCACAAATATGTACTGCACCACTATCCACAGTATTCTCTATTTGAGAGCTGTCTTCCAGGACACAAACTACAATTTCGTATTTAATGACAAATAACAGTATTTCCACTTCACTAAAAAGGCCTTCCACTACGAGATTTTTAACCAGTATGATTAACAAGGAGCCTAAAGGCCACATCAGATCAAGGGAAAGTAGTGCATTATAAAAACAAAGGCCCTAAATTGTAAATTTCAGAAAACTGTGATAAGCTGGCTAAGGAGTTCAGAATCTCTTCTTGTCTTATTATCCCTAGTATTGATTGAAGCCTCTCCACCTTGAAATTGTTGGTGAGGACAAATCTATCGAGTCTCATTAAATCCAGCACAGGAGTGAAGTCCCCAGAGTATTTGGGACCACTAAAACAGATGCTATACAGTTTAGAAAAATATTCCCTATCCTTGAAAATGAGAACTATAGCTGCAATATGAAACAGATATCAATTTGTTTCCATAAATGCTCTAACGTAAAGGAGTTATTGTAGAACACAACACCCTTAAAATTTGTACTTACAGAAATAAAAAGGTAGCAGTATGTCAAGTCAATGTAACTTGGTAAAACAGATTACAGATCTTCACATGTTTATGCTGCCCACTACAGCTAGACTGGGAAGAGAATTTGTGGTCCTCAATGGATTTACACATAATCTAGTGCAAGTTCATGACCTTGATCTGGTTTATAAGAAATGTTTTTTCTTTTATTCAGTTTACTGTTCCATACTACACATGAACATCAGCAAAAGAGCAGTTCTTCCTAAATGGTAGACTGTTAAGATGAACTTGGAATACATGAGCCAACCACGTAGACTGAGCCATAGCATATACTGCCTATCTGACCACTAACAGAGAGGTCATTGATCTTGCTGTAAGGGACAATATATCATAGGATGTATACACTGATAGGCTCAATGCCATTCAGAGCAGTAGGAAAATATTCCTTTGTGAATATGTCTATGGAATAGCTGACACATCCTTATCTAGCTGTTGCAGCCTGCATATTATTAATGCATGGAAGACAAACAGAACACACATTTGTCTGCAGTAGTTTACCTTTCTCATTCAAGGGAAAAATAGGTATTTGTATTATTTTTACAGATGCTGAGTTTTCCAAAGGCCTGCTGTGACTTCAGTAGGGCTGCCTATGTTGTGATTTGGAAAATGCATGTTACTTTGAAGCAATTGCAGTAGGGTATTTTATACAGTTCTTCTAATCAGAAGTATAGAACAGGATTGTCATGATAAAGGAACTCCTTTCCCCCTCTGAAGTTCTCTCAACTCAAGTTGCCACAAACATTATTAGATCCATGCCACTCTGACTTAGGGGACATAACTCTTTTTTTTTTTACTTTTTAAAAATATTTCTTTTTTTACCTTTTTTTTAATCTTTTTTTTAATATATACTTTTTTTAAAACATATTTTTATAAAAAAAAAAAAAAAAAAAAAAAATAATAGATTTTTTCCAGGTGCATGAGATATTTCGGTATTTTACAAAAAGACAGCTTACCAGTTCCACAATAGTAATTTGTCACAATATTTGAGTTGGCTTTTGCTGGTTTAAAAGGCAAACTTTCCATGTTGGAAAAATACTGAATTCAACACCTCCAAACCAGCAAAGTTTAGGGTCATCTGTGAGTTGACGTATTTGGCAGCTATCAAAAAAAAGGGCTTATCTTCAAAACCATACTATTCTTGTGGTATGATCAACTAAGCACAAGTCTTAAGTCCTGCTAATACAGACCAAGAACCGTGAACTTGCTTTCTGAAGCAAACCTGACTTTTCAGCCAAGCCCAGTTTAGAAGTGGCTTGCCCCTATACCGATATAAGTATACCCATTCATTTTCTATAATACATAAGTAACTTATAATAGCAAAATTATTTTTCATAGGATAGGTTAAACTCTTTCCCTAACTGAAGTAATTAATACTGGCAAAATCACTATCATGCAAGGTAAAGTGACTTTTATAAAGAGTTTTGTCATGCTTTAAAACAGTCTCATGAAAATCCAGTTTTATTTTTGTTCATATGTTGTAGAAGTAGTCTGGAAGAATATGGTCTTATAAACACTGATGAAGAGAGTTCATATTATCTTCACCTGTGCCAATGTTTGGGGGTTTTTTTGAGTGACTCAAAGGATCCATTTAACACCTATAGAAGCATTGACGAGAGAATGAAAAATGAAAGAAACAGTAACTCTTGATACCTACATTCTGTATTTTTTTTAAATTCTGTAATTTATTTTTTCTTGCCCCAGATAGGTAGAACTCCCCCTGCCTTGTACATGTTCTGAACAACTTTGATGGAAGTCTACCTATAGCTTGGCTCGGCTACCGTTGTTAATGAAGACTTAACGTCTATCGTCCCTGCAGTCAATGATAAACTTGTGCAGAGTTAAGTACACAAGAATGTGCTGGGCACTACAGTCTATAAAATGTTAACCAAACACATCTTTAGAAACCCAGTACTGATTCTGGCTTGACTCAGGCCCAGCTTCACAATTTTATCACAAACTCCATACTCTTAAGTAAAATGATAAAGGGAAAGACCTGTTTTTCAAAAAAGCACTGACAGTACACAATTTGAGAAAACAGTTCCAAGACTGGTAGAAGGTATGTGGAAGTTGTATATACAGCTTCTTCCCTGTCTTCTTCCTACTCAATGTTTCTAAAAAGGAAGGAAACATATCTTCTGTATTTCTTAGAGATTGAAAAACAAATCCATATAATTTGTTACACTCAAAAGCATAAGTTCTGTGTAGTGCATGTGACAGCTCTTCAGGGCTAGCATTTTTTCCTGGCATTCAAAAATACGAATCTGTTCTGTAAATGTAAACATAAAGTTTTTTGACTTAGTTTTCCATTTAAAAAAAATGGCAAAAATTTTTCCAGATAATTTTGATAGAACACTTTTTTGCATCTTAAACCAGTAAAATTGTTTGAAATGCACACAAATACATTATTTACAAGTGAAAGGAATTTGTTCTTCTAAATTATCAAAAACAAATTGGAAAATTTAATAACTGAAAGCTCTAGGAGAGGAAAGAAGAAAAACATAGGTAACACAAAATTACATAAAGAAATCTATATGCTTGGCAATTCACTCCTATTTTTCTTCAGATGTAACTAAATCTTAATTTTTAAGGCTCATCAGTTCAACATAAGCAAGGGGCCATATATGCTAGGATGTAATTAGGCCAATAAACTGTTACTCTGCCAGCCATTTTTTGGTAACCATAAAGATCCAAAGAACTAAAGGATGCAACACTACATAGTGCTTTGATTACTCTGTCCATTGATATTGTACAGACGGATATTAAAATGAACCCTGTGATCATAAAGGAGAATGACATACCTTTTGATATGATGTTGTTTCAGCTGTGTGAGCATCATCTTGGTCTTTCAGTACTTTTTGTGTATCAGTATTGAGAGCCTGAAGCTGCTTTATCAGCTCAGCCTGCTGTGCTGTATGTTCAATGTTTTGTCTGTAAAGATTCTGCAGTTCCTGTAACTCCTTCCTGCACAAAACAAGCAATAAAGAGAAATTAAGAAAAATAACAATGACCTCCATTAAACAATTGTGTTCAAATAATTTTGTTGTAGATAATGAGCTTCGTATTTTCATTTATTTTTCTCTCAATTGCGCTATAAACACTAGAAGCTACATATAAAATATTTATCACGTACTTTTGTGAAATATCTACAAAACAGTTAAGTTTCAAAATGGAATGTCTTTCAATTTCCCTCTCTAACTGCTCTAAAATAAATGGATTTTCACTACTGTATCAACACTTTCTAATCAATATTCAGTTAACTCCTTAGCAGTAAGTGTCAAAATGTAAAATATGTAGAACACACAGACTGTCTAAGTTTAATTTTTTTTTCTAACTAGAAACATCAGAAAAAAGATTAAAGTTTTTCTTAATTTGCAGAGTATCTGTAATGCAGTCTCTCTTTTGAAATGCTTCTACTCCCTAGACACATAAAGTATGTCTGCTGATAAATTACTTTTTGTCTGCAGGTACAGCATATTGCAACAACCATAAGCAAAGTAAGTGAACTTTGGTGTGTGTCATATAATGTAACAATAAAAGCTCTATAAACACAATAATAGGAATAGTGTTATAATGCAACCATAGGATAGATCTAGTATAATCTGTATTTTCTGTAACACGTTAAAAGTCCAGATGACTCCATTAGTCCCTTTTTATATATTTTCTACTTAATTCCCTGTTTAATTCACAAGCACATTTCACACTAGTTGTGCAGGCAGATACTGAAATATAAGTTTATCACTCCAAATAATTTCCTTCCCTACTTCCTCAAAGAATTTTCTTGGTGACCTCCAACACATATGCGACTTCTCTGTGCCTAGAATAACCATTAACAAGAGTTACCATCACATTTTTATAATACTGATGCAGATAGTGTACAAAAGGTAAGCAACAATACCAGCTTCGTTGTGTTTTCCTGATGAACCGCAGAATGGCATATAAATCACTTGAAGGGAACTTTCAAAAAAATATTTCTTAAGACCTGTGCCACTACTTAATAAATTGATTATTCAAGTAAAGGTACAACATCTGAATAATTATATAAAAATTGAAATTACACATACCACAATAGCACACTGAGACAACAATGTTGTTAAAAAAACGATGTTTAAAAAAGCCTGTTAACAGGCCAATACAAGAGAACACTTAAGGACATGCCTGCTTAACAGTATTTAAGTCCTACCGTCCTCAATGAGATGTAAAGTAGCTCCTCAAAATTAACAATGGCAGAAGTGCATTAAGAACTCTTTACGTAACAAAACCAACGCACAACTGCAGTATGTACTTCATCTATACTAATTTAATTCTGTTCACAAGCACAGCAGCAGAAATAAGGACATAGTGATATATTAGCACTTTCCGACACCCTGTACAACAGGCTTCCAAACAAGCACTTGTTTCATTTCCCTGACTACAAATAAATAGCAGAAAATGACACATCTTTGCACTGCAGTTAAAACACAGATTATATTAATTTTGCACAGGTTCTCCAAGCAGATGTTCATTTTGTTGTGGAAGGGAAAAACATGGGCTAATGTTGAATCCTCATATACTCTTGGAAATGTTTGGTAGTAACTGTTGCCGAGACCACTCTGCTATACTGCTGCTCTTTAATTTGCCTGCAATATCAATGCAGTTATCTGTGTCTGTCACCTAAGAATGCACAGTATTATGTGTTCTCTAATGGTCTGCCCACAAAGTGTATTAAGGTCAATGGGAATCTTTTTTGTCGATTTTATCAGGCTTGAGTTATACCCTAAAAGGGAAGAGAAGCGGGGGGGGGGGCTAAACCTTGCAGACTCCCAAGAACTGCAGCACAGTCAGAACATACGTTAACGTGTTTGCTCATGTTAAATTCGAGGATTTTTAAAAATAAGGAAACTCAGTCACAGTTCCATTATGCCACATTTTAAAAAATCAAACTATATTTCTTCATACAAATATCCTAACTTTCTTTATTTTTCTTTTTTTGAATAAGAAGTTATGCAAACCAAAATAGTTGCAATCTGAAAAATTCTTGAGACACACAAATACACAACCACTGTATTTAACTTGCATTTGTAAGTTACAGCTGCTTTTATCCTCTTTAGTGAATGAGGTACTATCTTTACATTGTAAATCAACAAGGGGAACCCTTTTTTATTTCATTTTTACACAGGAAGGAGGAAATGATGCTCAATCTTACCAGGAATTATTCAGCACCAGTGGTGCAATACAAATAAATTTACAGAATGAAGTACCTTTGACAACAGACTGGCCAACTTGGTGAGGGAAGCTTTAAATTAGGAATGGCGGGGGACAGAGATGCTGGCCAAGTAACGAGGGAGCTGTGGCCCAGGCCGGCAAGGAAAGGCCACAGGTTGGTGTGGACAGGAAAGACCTTGTGATGAACAATACAAGGCTGAAGGAGGACCACCTCAAGCGTATGCACATAAATAAGGGAGTGCTGACAGGACATCCATATGAGGGAGGCTCTTAAGAATCTTTCTGGGAAATAAGCACAACTGGTGCCCATTTGAAGTTGCTGTTAAAATGCACACACAGTGTCCCATGGAGGATGACAGCAGGAACTGGAGATCCGTCTGCAGTTGGAGGGCTTGTTGGGATGACAGAGACAAGGTGGGATAACTCACATGACTGGAGTGCTGCCATGCATGGATACAGGATCTTTAGGAAAGACAGGCTGAGATGGCAAGAAGTTGCCCTTTATGTGAAAGATTAGTATAAATGTATGGAGCTCTGCCTTGGGATGGTCAACGAGCCAGCTGAAAGCACGTGGGTCAGGTGTGGGCAGACCAATGCAGATTACATGGTGGCTGCCTGCCGATCCTTTCTGATCAGGAAGAAGAATGAAGTCCTCTTCAGAAAATGCGAAGAAGATCCATGTTTGCAGGCCCTTGTCTTCATGGGGTACTTGAATCACTCCAGTGTATGATGGAGGGACAATACAGCAGAGCACAAGCAATCCAGGAGGTTACTGGAGTGCTTTGATGATAATTTCTTGTCACAGGGAAACAACAGGCTGATAAGGGGAGACATTGCTGGACCTCATACTTACAGACAAGGAAGAACTGGTCGGGGATGTAAAAGTCAGGGGCAGCCTTGTCTGCAGAAATGTTGAGATGATGGGAGCTCAGGGTCCTGACAGGAGGGAGAAAGGCAAAAAGCAGGATCTCAAACCCTGGATATCAGGAGAGCAGACTTGGGCATTTTCAGGAACCTACTTGGAAGAATCCAGTATAATATCAACCTGGAAAGAAGGGGCCATGAGACCTGGTTGATTTTCAAGGATCACATCCAAGATCAACAGTGGTCCATTCCATTGAGCAAGAAGTCAAACAAAGGTAGCAGGAGGCTTGCATGGATGAACATGGACCTCCCCTGACTAAACTCAAATGTAAAAGTAAAGATACAAGATGTAGAAGGAGGACAGGAGACAAGGAAGAATTTAGAGACATTGTCCAAGTATGCAAGCATAGAGTTAGGAAAGCCAAAATCCGTGTGAAGTTGAATATGGTGAGGGACATGACGGGCAACAAGAGGCTTCTGTAAGTACATCAGCAGCGAAATGGAGACAAGGGATAAAGTGGGCTCACTGCTGAAAACAGCAGGTGCTCTGTTAGCAAAGGACACAAAAAAGGTCAAAGCATTCAATGATTTCTTCTGCTCTGTCTTTAAAGGTAACACTTGCCTCCAGCAATCCCAGGTCCCTGTGACTCAGTCTCAGTGGAGAAGGATCAGATAAGGGAACATTTAAACAAACTGGACATACACATGTCCATGGGACTTGACGTGATGCACCTATGAGTCCTGAGACAGACTCAATAATCTTTCAAAAGTCATGGCTATCAGGAGAGATTCCTGAGGACTGGAAGAAAGCATGTCCTTCCTATGTTCAAGAAGGATATGGGAAACTAGAGCAGTCAGCCTCACCTCAATCCCTGGGAAGGTGATGGAGCACATAAATGACAAGAATATCATTGGGAGCAGTCATCATGAATTTACAAATGGGAGAGGATGCTTAATCGACCTGACAGCCTTCTCTGATGAAATGACCAGCTCAGTGGATGAGAGGAGAGCAGTGGATGTTGTTTTTCCTACCTGTAGTAAGGCTTTTGACACTGTCTTCCATAAAACGCTCATAGATGGACTGATGAGGTATAGGCTAGATAAGTATACAGTAAGGTGGACTTGAACTTGGCTGAACTACTGGGCTTAAAGAGCTGTGATCAGCAGCACAAAGTCCAGTTGAAGGCCAGGCACTAGTGGAGTATTCAAGATGCTAACATTGGGGCCAGTACTTTTGAACATCTTCATTAATGACCTGGACAATGGGACAGAGTGCACCATAGCAAGTTTGCTGATGACATAAAACTGGGGGCAGTGGTTGTTTCACCAGATGCTTGTGCTGCCATTCAGAGGGGCCTTGACAGGCTGAACAAACAGGCTGACAAGAGCCTCATGAAGTTCAACAAAGGGAAGTGCAAATTACTGCTTCTGGGGAGTAATAACCCCATATATTAGCACAGGCTGGGGGCTGACCAGCTGGAAAGCAGCTTGTCAGAAAATGCCCTGGGGATCCTGGTGGACACTAGGTTGACCATGAGCCAGTAATGTGCCATTGTGGCAAAGGCCAACGACATCCTGAGCTGCACTCAGAAGAGCGTTGCCAGCAGGGGGAGGGATGTGATCCTTCCCCTCTTCAGAAGTGCTAAAGCACACCTTGTGCTGGGCTCCCCAGTACAAGGAAGACATAGACATACTGAAGTAAATTCAGTGAAGGACCGCAAAGGTGATGAAAGGATTGGAGCATCTGCCATAGAGAGGCTGGAAAAGCTGGGACTGTTCAGCCTGGAGAAGGGAAAGCTCAGGGGGATAATTATCAACATGTATAAATACCTGATGGGAGTGTATAAAGAAGATGCAGACAGACTCTTCTCAGTGGCGTCTGACAGACTCTTCTCAGTCATAGGAAAAGAGGCAATGGGCACAAATAAAAAACACATGAAATTCCAGGTAAATATAGAAAAATGGTTTTTTCCTGTAAGAGTGGTCAAACACTGCAACAGGCTACCCAGAGAGGTTGCAGAGTGTCCATTCATGGACATACTCAGACTCAACTGGACACCATCCTGGGCAGCCTGCTGTATCTAACACTGCTCAAGGAGAGGACCTGCTGGAGCAGCGGGACTACACAATCTCCAGAGGTGTCTGCTGGTCTCAGCCACTCAGTGATTCTGTGTGATGCCGTCGCTAATTTGCTTGCAGCATGCTCAAAGAGAGTATACAAAATCAACCCCATGATAATCAGAAAAACAGTTCCAAGATAAAAATGAATTTCTGATCAAAATATCTATTAATATGCTTACTCAAATCAGCAAACTATTAAGCACTCTGCAAGAGAGACATCTTCCTGTCACTGCAGCAGGATAAGGATGTCAAGTCCTAACTAAAATGATACTCTCAGGCCAGCATGAAACAGAAGAAATAATCAAAAATTGCAAACTGGATATAACAAAGGTAATGAGTGGCATTTAAAATATATTTGCCTATATACACACCCACATACATATATGCATATATGCATCTATATGTACATACACGAATAGGTAGAAATATATACATCTCCACATAAGGTATATAAATTATACGTGGATGTGTACATGTACGCATACAAGTAGGATATATGTATACAAATATAAGCACATATTGATAAAACATTTCGACATACTGTACACTCTCAGCTAAGCACCAAAACTGGAACATCTACTAGGTCTATTTTTTTGCCACCACCCGTACCCTCCCCATAAACAAACGCACCAAGATACACTGAGAGTATCTAACTCCATTTAACAATGAAGTCACCAGATATCACTGAGAAAAAAAAAACACCTCTCTGTCTCTAATCTAACGCCTCAAGACCAACACAATGGGAAACTAAGAAATTTACAGAAAGTGAGCTGCACTCTTCAAGTCACAAGGAAAAGCCTGCTATGAAAAATAGTCAGGTTTTTCTCATGTTAAAATAGAAGAGCATAACCAAATTATTTCGGCCACTAAAGTCACATTACAATAACCTTAGTAGATTTTCCTTTAAATATTACAAGGTTGACACTACATGAAGACACTACAAACCGGACTGAAGTGAGACTCAAAGATTTGACAGCTTGTCCTGCCAGTAACAATAGTTAAGATTCATACTACTTTTTAGGGGAGAGATAGCTCTGGTGCTCACATCTGACAAGAGTGTGAACTAAAGTTTCCTCCTATCCTTAGGGGATAACATTAAATAAAACCTTTATGTCCTGCACACACCAACAGTTTGTCCTGGTTTGGCCCAAACCAGGCCAATTAGTCTTAGAGAAACT
The DNA here is from genome assembly GCF_013368605.1 of Nyctibius grandis. Lineage (NCBI taxonomy): Eukaryota > Metazoa > Chordata > Aves > Nyctibiiformes > Nyctibiidae > Nyctibius > Nyctibius grandis. Next base: position 38,398,697 of record NC_090695.1, on the reverse strand, counting down.
AAGGTCACTGCTAAATTCCTCACTGCTTACAAGTGAAGAGCCGAAGGGGGGTCGCACCTGCAGGGAGGAGCAGACAGGGCAGGTGACCCAAGATTGACCAACGAGGTATTCCATCCCACACACGTCATTCTCACTTTCCTATTTATCACTAACCCACTGCCTCCTGGAGGTGGGGCCCAGGAGGGAGGGGCCCTCCTGTCTCCCACTGATTGGTACCAGCTTTGCCAATTCTCCAGTTAAAAGCCTGCAGGTGTGATGGCAGGGGGAGCTACTGCATTTTCCCCTCTGCCCATGCTGGGGGGAGCAACTCTGCCTGAGGAGGACTTCCAGGCTCTCAATCTTGGTTTTGTATATATTTGATTATTTCTATTATTATTGTTATTATACTCTTTTTCATTATTATAGTTTATTAAAACTGTTTTAACTTTCCAACCCATAAGTCTCTCTCCCTTTTCCCTTTCCCTTTCCCTTCGGGCGGGGGGGGAGGGTTAACAGAGAGCATCTGCCTCAGGTTTAATAGCTGGCCCAGCTTTAAACCGTGACACAGCTGAAGAGTAAACTGGCTTCCCAGAGATGTAACTGAAATGAGTAGCTGTCACTCCAGAAGCTATCTAACTGTGCTGCAAATAGAGTTAATGTTCATCACACCCACCACTTCAGGTGATGTTGTTGGCTTTGATTCACCACCACAGTTTTGGTGAATATGTTGAGATTCTGAGTACCTCAGCGACGCTCATTATCAAGGGAATATAAGAGGGTTTGGGGTAATTCAGGAAAACTCTAGATTCTATTACCTGTAGTTTAGAAATACAACACAGTGACATGCACCATGAATTATGGCTCCTCAGGGGAATGGCACAGATACTGTGAAATGGTTTACAGTACACAGCAAACAATAATCTGAAAATCCCAGAGCAGGAAAATAAAGGCTGAGTAGAAATCCAACTGCCTCATAATTTACAGCATAGAGGTAAACACCAACAGTGGGGCTGGGGAGGGGGCGAAAAAAAAAAAAGAAACCCACAATATTGTTACAAAAGAAGTGGTTGTAAAAAAATCAGGGATATATTTAGACTAGAAACTAATCAAAAGAATGAAGTCCTGGCACACACTTCCAGTAAGAACACAAGGGCAAGAAATTCTAATTCATTTTAGAATAGAGCTTACTACATTCACAAACAGTTTAATAATTTCTGGATACCTGTGACAGCAAGGCTCAAGGCTCAGTGAGTCAAGCAAACCCCTCCAGTTTGATGTTCAGAGTTCCACCAAAGCTCTGTGCCAGTGAGACACAGACCACTGAGCGCTCAGTGGTAACACAAAGTTCTAAATCATGACGTTTAGCATAATTTTAAAAGAAAAATCACAGAGACACATTGGAGTTAATCTTCAGAAACAAACAGCAAGAGTTAACATTCTTCAAGAACATGAAAACGGAAAGGCTACCAGGGAATCTAAATAGATCCAGAAAATCTGTACTGAGTGCAAACATGAAAAATAACAAGGAAATGCATTTCACAGCTACTTCAGGAGTTTCAAATTAAACCCAGTCACAGCAAGAGTGCTTTGCAAAAATAAAGCCAGCAAAGAAAGGTGGTGGTCTCCTGAAGACATTCACTGTGCAGGATGGATCCTACAAATACTGTCTGTTCACTGGTCTTAGAAAATTTACCTTCCACACCTCAGAAGTATGTGACAGACTTTTGCTGACACTGGGTGGGATTTTCAAAAACACCTGCTATTCTGTAGGACCACAGTTAGACTGGAGTACCTCAAAATTTTGGCCCCCACTAATTTGCTGAAAAAGACTGCCCCTTAAAGAAAACAGTTCTCTTAGTGTCTACAGACACAGTTATGGTTAAATTGAAAAAACTCTTGCTAACAAACTGACAAATATGCAGAACAGAGCAAGAAGTTATGATTGCACATGAAACAGAGCACCAGATTGGTTTTGCACAGAAGAGACTTTATTTTCCAATCGATTTTAGCATTTACTGTAAAAATTTCAGATAGTATTACCAAGATGTCAGCTGAAAGAGTATTTTTCTGGATCTGCCTATACTGCATATGAAAGAAGACACCAAAGGAAGGAAGCCAGTGTCTTTCCTTTCTTCCTCCAGAGCTTGTTTCTAATAATTATGACCGTGCTTCTGGTCTGTTTTCCAAAAAGGGGAGGGTGGGGAAGGCAGGCAGGCAGCAGCAGAAAGGGAGATAGGGACAGAGCCATGGGGAGAAGAGAGAGATGTGCAAATCAGATTGCCTCTTTCAACTCCAAAAGTTTGAAATTGATGATGGGGAACTGGAGATAGTAAGAGAAATCGGGTATTTTCCACACTATTTATCAAATAATTTTATGCCAGAATTAAATGACAACTGAGCATTCAGTGTGATACTTTTATAAGACTAAGTTTTAAACAAGGACAACTGGAAAAAAAAAAATCAGTTAAAAAAAAAAGGAACGACCAAATACTTCAATCATGAAGTCAACACAGTTCTAAGATCTTGGCCTAGGAAGATGAGAAGATGTGAAGACTATTTTCTCCTCAGATTTTTTCCTTTAATTCTGGAGTTGTTGCTTTCTTTAACTTAAGTGTTTGGCTTTTGTCTACATAGACTTTTATTATTTTGACTTTTTTTTTTTTCCATTAAGAACCAACAGAAAAATAGTTTTATCTGTGTACTGACACCTTGGAAGGTAAGAAGAAACTTCAGTATTCTATACTACAAAAAATATAGAATATTTGAAATTCTTAGTTTGTATTGCTAACTATTGAAACTGCTGTCTAAAACTGAATTTTATATAGTATAAGCCATTTAGCATAAGCCTTCTTTTTTCATATAGAAATGGCAACAAGAAACTTGTAGCCAAAGACAGTTCATTAAGGAAGATAGTAGACATTGAATTACAATGATACTGATCAAATATATACATATATAACATGTTAAGTATAACTCACACACTAGTGATATGGAAAAATACTATCTTTCATTGCAATACCAGTTAAGTATCTAGGAAGGAAAACATTTGAGTACATAGAAAAACATATATGATCAGTTTGCCAAATTCTTTTTCCATAAATTTAGAAGGTTGGTTGTGTGGACAAATATGCAGAAAAAGACTTCAAACACTTCAAAATAAGCATGTTGTCTACCTTTTTGTCACCTCAAGTTCAGACCTTATGTTCAAAAAAGGACTTATTTTAATTACATATTTAAACAAGATGTCTGTGACGAATTCTAAGCAGTTGTTTTGCAGTGAACAGCAAAGAACACATTTTGAGAAATTTTAAGTTTAACCCAGTGTGCAATATCCTAAACTGCAACCAACACGCAGTACCTTTGCAAAACTTGATAACCTGACTTTAAAAATGTACTCTTTGCTGTCTCTAGTCCTCTCACACACAAATATATTTTGGATAATAATTTCAGAAGATAAAGCCTATTAGTCTATTGATGAATTTCACAAATTCCAGGGATTGATTCTTTCGATACAATTTCCCATTAAACTTGCCTATTTTTATTGACTTTTGAAAACTCAACTGTTACTTCTTTTAAATATGAAAATAACAAGACATCATTTTTCCTGTAAAGATTTCAACAAATACCAGGACAACAATTTAAGTCAGAGACAGCAAAAATCATATTTCTATTTTTTTCCAAAAAAGACTTAGATATTGACTCCCTACAGTAAAATTACTTCTGCTTGGAAAGCAAAGAGGAGTGTCCATACCTATGATTTCTGCATCTCAACTGCAGCTCTTGAGTCATAACCACAGTTTGAGGGAATACTGAAGGGAATATTATTTGTCTAACAGAGGAGTGATAAACACTGTGTATGCCTCTGAAACTAAGAAGTGAAAAATGGACAATTTCCTGACAATCCACTTAAAGTTTCCAATTGTCTTCTGCCATTACCTTCATTTTGAGGAATTCAGTAGTCTAGTCAATGTATATAATTCATTCCATCCTTCATTTCTTTTCTGTAGAGGTTTGGTTGAGTGAGAAGGGGCACGATCCTGTGTCAGTCACTGAGCAGTCTGAGCAACCCAGGCTTTGAGCAAGGGTTAAGCCCAGAGCTAGCGACCTTGCACTCCCCTTGCACGGAGCAGAACAAAGAACCTCGTGGTGCCTGCTTCGCGGGAAGCAAAACTACATCCGGGAGGGGAGGGGGCGGTCACGGCTCTGAATATGTAAACCTATGGACCAATCGCAAGTGCAATCGGGGCGCGCGATTAACATATACATAGTCTATATAACCACTGCTTTCTTTGTTAATAAACGAGAAGCTTCCATACTCACATTGAGATCGTGAAGTTTACTCCAGACCGTTCCCCAGCACCCGCGAGTGCGCCTCCCCCGGTTTTCCCCGTACTACAACTGGTAGCAGAGGATGGTTCCCTTCGGCGTGCTCTCTCCGAGACTGCGGTAAGCAGCGAAAAGGAGGTGTTGGGAAAAAGACGGCTGGGAGCGGTGATGTTCGGGTCAAATAGGGCAGAACAGACACTGGAAGGGTTGGCCACCCAGCTCCCAGAGTTCAGGTGCTGTTCAGGTTCAAGAAAGGGCAGAGCAGACACTGGAAAAAGGGCAGCCATGGAAATAGAGGCTGCATTCGTGCTGATTGCATATATCTTCTCTAAGAGAAGGAGCAAGACAGTGGAGAAACAGCTAATTAAGCTGATAAAGTTGGGCCAGCGCTGGGGACATTTTAAAGACACAGCGCTTGTATTTTCTGTGGAGGAATGGAAAGAAGTGGGAGACATTATGTGGGAAAAGACTGTTGAGAGGGACCCCGAGGAAGAAGAAATTAAGGAGGTACGTGAACTCTGGCAAAACGTGATAGAGACTTTAAAAACTATGAGGGCAGAAGGAGAGGTCGCCCGCGCGGCTGCTGAGATGCGGCCGGCGCCGCCGGAGCCCAACCTCCCCGCTAAAACAGAAAAACCTGGGGTTCTGGCTCGTTTCTTCGGGTTACCGGCGGTTAAGGGCATGTCGGCAAACATAAAGCCATCCGTGGCTGAGGTTCGTACGGCGGTAGAAGCGGCGAACTCCCGGGAGAAATGGCGCAGCAAGAATTTAGAGGAGGAGGTTGCGAACAAAGAACCACGTGGCGCTCCTGGGACCGCGTGGCAAAGGGAGCGGAAACAGGAGGGGGAAGGGTGGTCAGCCCCTCACCCTGCTCAGCCGCGTCCAGAGAGGGGGGGGCCGGCCCCTCCCCTCCGCGCCGCCGGAGTACCCGCCCCTCCCGCCTTGGCACTGTCAATCAAAATCGCCCAGCGCCGTTGCGAAAGTGGTTTAGCGGCTAGGTTTCTCGGTTTTCACCCCGGCGGCTCGGGTTCGATTCCCGGCATGGGAATCACGTGATTGGAAAATTCTTTAACAAACAAAAGCTGCAGTTACACAGTATGGAGTAAAATCAGACGCTGTAGCTATACCAAATATACAGGTTTAGTACTTTTTTTTGCCTGTTAGTGAATGTTTTACATGTGTAAGGTTTTGGTTGAGATGTTAAATGGTGGAGGAGTACTGTGGATGTGAATGTGGGAAGTAATTTTAGTCATGTGTAATTGGTTATAGGGCCTAAGTTGCAGTAATTAACTTGTTGCTGATTTATTCAACAATGCCTTGTTGCTTTGTATGCATTAATGTTTGGGTGTAAAGATTGTGTGTATATCCAACAGGGAGCCACAGTATTTAAATTTACCAACCTAATGTTACAACTGCTTTGAGGTGGCCTATGACTGAAGAGCGACTGCAGATTACTAAGGGACTGGTGGAGGAACAGTTAAAAGCAGGACATATCAAACCCTCAGTTAGTCCTTGGAATACACCCATTTTTGTCATCCCTAAGAAAAGTGGAAAGTGGAGATTATTACATGATTTACGGAAAATTAATGAGCAAATGCAAGCAATGGGAGCATTGCAACCAGGTATTCCATCACCTAACATGTTACCAGCAGGATGGCATATATTGATTGTAGACTTGAAGGACTGTTTTTTCACCATATCTTTACATCCTCAGGACACCATGAGGTTTGCCTTTTCTGTTCCTGTTATCAACAAAGCGGAACCAGCTCAAAGGTATGAATGGGTAGTTCTACCACAGGGCATGAAAAATTCACCTACGTTATGTCAGCTTTATGTGGCATGGGCACTGAAACCATTGCGCCAGCTATGGCCACAGACTATCATCTATCATTATATGGATGATATTTTGTTATGTCAGGCCGATCCTTTTTCAGAAGAAAGTCTCCACAAACTAACAACAACGTTGGCGGAGAAAGGTCTCATGATTGCACCAGAAAAGATTCAACGAACTGATCCCTGGAAATACTTAGGATGGACAATTTCGGATGCTCAAATCCGGCCTCAAAAGGTGGAGCTACATACAGATTTGAAGAACCTGAAGGATGTACAAACACTTCTCGGAGATATTCAGTGGGTCCGTAACTGTGTCGGTATCTCGAACACCGAGATTGCCCCCCTCACCGAACTGCTGCGACGATCACACCCTGCTGACACCATACAGCTGTCTGAGACTCAACAAAGCGCGTTGCGGTCAATCATCGCCAAATTACAAACTGCATGGTCGTCGCGACGCATTCGTGAACTACCTGTGTCTCTGCTTGTAATTAACAGTGAAAATATGGTTTGTGGTGTCATTTGTCAGTGGCAAAACAAAAAGGGGGAACTCCCCCAGGGCTACAACCAATGCCACTACAAATGCCACAATAAAGATGAAGCTTTTTGGGTGTTGGAATAACAGAAAATGAGGTAAAATCTATTGTTCAGGCATGTCCGAGGTGTGGGGCTCAGGGACCAAGCATTGGTATTGGTGTAAACCCGAAGGGTTTGGCAGCACTTGAGCTATGGCAGATGGATGTAACACATATTCCAGAGTTTGGGAGACAAAAATATGTACATGTCACAGTAGATACCTTCTCGAGGTTAATCTGGGCATCTGCAACGTCCGGAGAAAAGGCGCAACAGGTTTGTAAACATTTGTTGGCGTGTTTTGCCATTATGGGGGTGCCAGAACAGATCAAAACAGATAATGGGCCAGCATACACCAGCCAAAAGTTTCGTGTATTTTTAACACGCTGGGGAGTGAAACGTGTTACTGGTATACCACACTCCCCGCCAGGTCAAGGGATCATCGAACGCACCCATAGAACCATAAAGGAATATTTAAGGAGACAGAAGGAGGTAGATACTGATCCAACATCGCGGTTGCATAAAGTGTTGTTTACTTTGAATTTTCTGTGTTTAACAGGGGACCGAGAAGAACCACCGGTTGTTGTACATCACCAGCAGTTGAAATTTAATAACAACACCATTATACCTCAGTTACAGGTGATTTATCGGGAACCTGCTACAGGGGAGTGGAAAGGACCGGTGCCAGTGATCCCTAGTGGCCGGGGATATATGTGCGTGGCCACAGACCAGGTACCACTTTGGGTGCCGAGCCGATCAGTAAAACCACACCTCCCCGAGAAATCGGATGGGTGATGGAACTGGTAAAAATGGTTCTTACAGGAGTTCTTGTGATTGCAGTTATATTGTTAATGTTACCATGTTTATTTTCTTGTTTGCAGAAAGCGTTAATGAAACTTGTGAATCAGGCCTGGCTTGCTCACAAACAAGAAGGGGGAATTGTAGAGGTTTGGTTGAGTGAGAAGGGGCACGATCCTGTGTCAGTCACCGAGCAGTCTGAGCAACCCAGGCTTTGAGCAAGGGTTAAGCCCAGAGCTAGCGACCTTGCACTCCCCTTGCACAGAGCAGAACAAAGAACCTCGTGGTGCCTGCTTCGCGGGAAGCAAAACTACATCCGGGAGGGGAGGGGGCGGTCACGGCTCTGAATATGTAAACCTATGGACCAATCGCAAGTGCGATCGGGGCGCGCGATTAACATATGCATAGTCTATATAACCACTGCTTTCTTTTTAATAAACGAGAAGCTTCCATACTCACATTGAGATCGTGAAGTTTACTCCAGACCGTTCCCCAGCACCCGCGAGTGCGCCTCCCCCGGTTTTCCCCGTACTACACTTTTCCACAACTCAAATAATGCAGCACTAATCTTACAGATGCAGTGTAAAGAAATGGTGTGTGAGACCTAAGATAAAGCTTAAATGACCGCACTTTAAACCTTTAACACAGGCCTATGTAGACTTTTGCTGACTCCTCAGATCTTACTCTAATTAAAAAGTTAAAGTTAGGCTTAAAGCTTTTCCAAGTGTAGGGCATTTAGCCTCTCCAATTAAATGTTTCTGTCACTAATCATATTGGTATTTTGTTACTTTCAGTGGAGATTGGTAGTTCTCTGACCCAATGCTAATTACAGAAGTGTAGTTTTTAAAGTCCATCCCTACTCAAAAACTGGTAATAATATACTAAGAGTCAAAATGTATCAGATAGAATCTACACGAACTGTCATCTTCTGGTAGACTTCCAAAAGCTTTACATCTTGTGGAACAGAATGGTATAAAAATACACTGTTGGACAAAAATACCTCTAATGCAAGATACTGCTTTGTAAGTGGAACAACAGTCTTTTTGAGCAGATTCAGACTTAAAGGTAACGAAATCATGAAATACTTACTTAGCTGTGATCACATCACAATCCTTTTGGGAGAGTTCTTCCTGTTTCACAGCTACCTGAGATGACAAGTTGCTGCATATACTGCGCAACCCTTTCATTTGTTCTCTTGCCTCTGCTAAATCAGTTTCCAAATTCTGAAAAAAAAAAACCACATTTGAAATATATTAAAGATAATGTAGAAGAAAGAGTTTAAATCCACCATGCTCATTATGTATGTATATAGACATACGGATGTGCACATACACACATGTGTATATTTATTGTGGTATAACAAAATATATATAGACGTGTGCATGTATGGACAATATGCAAAACCAGAAAAAAGGTATATTTCAAATTTTAAGTGGCCACTTATTCTTTCCTGTAGGAAGTTTTCCTTAATTCGTGTGCTGCATGTGGAAGGAGAATCCTGAAACAAATCTTTGCAAAGCAACAGTACACTATTTAACTACTGAACTGATTACACCTTGTTTTCTGTGTAGAAACCAAACACAAAAAACCTACTCCTAACAAAAAAACAGCTATACATTAATTGTTTCAAGTTCTCAAAAAAATGCACAATATTGCGTGCATGAACTAAGAATCATGGATACAGCTTCATTTTTGAGACTGCTTGTTAAATCTTCTCTGATTTTGCACTTCTAACTCAGTGCAAGGAATATTTTCTTCAGGAAAAGAAATAGCATACAAGAAAACTTCTGGAAATGCTAGTTGAAAACAATGTAAACAAGCAATAGTTTGCCTTTTGCAGTAAGCCTTACTGTAGCAGTTAGTCAGCAAAGTGTTAAGGTGTATCTGTAAAATAGAGCAGCAGGGCAGCTTACTCAAGCAAGACTTCGATCTCTACATAGTGACCTTTCTAGAGAGTTCTCTGGAGGTTTAGCATCTTGGAAGAGTACTGCAGTCCTTAAGAAGCTTCGTATGACTATTCTCCCAGACGGTTTTGAGGCAAGAATGGAAATAGAAATATTGCAGCAATATCTAGAGCAGAGTTTCAGAAGGTCGCAATGGCCTTAGACCTGCTTTGGTATTACGCTACTCACAGACACAATCACTTCTTCTCAGTAAGACAAATGTTCTAGGATTCATCAATAATTTAAAATAAATCCTCCTAGTAGGACAGCATACCTAATCTACTGCCAACAGTACATCTATCTTCCATTCACATACAGACTTAGTTAAAGAAATAAAGAAATGCACATTTTTCCCTTTCAGCAAAGATGTCTCAAATATTGAAGGTATCAAAACATTTTTATAACTGAAAAGTGAATAATTAATTGTCCCTCTTTAAAATAGCATAAAAATACACACATTTGGATGTATCAGAAGTGTACTACAATCAAATTCTTTTAATTTGGGCAAGAATTATCATGTCCTGTTAATAACAGCAACATTAATGTGAGGAAATAGCAAAATTCATGAATGAATGAGGTAGGAAAACTATTTGTTTCATGATAAATCTCAGGCTATGTACCTCGTGTACTCGACTAATGAGTCATCAGTCCATCTCAAACGCTGGGTAGCAAAAATTATTTTTTTCTCAGATAAAAGATTTCAGAATGATAGAAGACAGTTCATTCTATCAACATATGAAAATGGTGAAGTGTAATAAGATATTTATAACTCGCTGCCAAATAATCTTAGGGTTTCTCCTCAGTGTTTTGTTTTTTTTTCATCAGCAGCTAAAAGTTATTGCGTATGTGAACAAAAACGACAATAATTCACGTTTTCTGTGAATAAATCCTATTTGCCTATCTTTCACACCACACTACAGAGTTGCAGAGGTTTTTTCTGGTAGAGATTAAAAAATATCTGATCTTACCAACGCTTAAGTTTCCATCATCCATTGCAGGGTACAATACAAAGAACAGGTAACAAATGATTTTGTCATAAATACAACTTTGGAAGTTATACAATGGCAGAATTTAAAAACAGAAAAAAGGTATCATTCCATACTTCACCCCATTTGTGACATAGGCAACCTCAGATTTTTATTTCAACCTACACCTCCACTTGATTTCACCTCCACTTAAAATCTGCCTGTCTGACATTTTTTGTGTCTACACACAAAGCCTTTTGTGACTGAGTTTGGGAAAATATACATTCTTATCATTAAACAATAATTTAAGTAACCTCCACCCAAAGAACAACAAAATAACTCAAACGCCTAACTCATTCTTAAATATCGAGACACACCCATGCATAAAGTGGCTGATTGACAGCTTTTCCACTTGTGCACTTTCGGGAGCTACAGAAATTTGGTATAAGCCCTGGGAAGCACGGAAGAGTAATTCCCAAGAACCACTTTAAGGCAGAAAGCAAAGCCTGATGTTAATTTTTTGTACACGGTACATTATTTATATGAATGTATATATGGGAAATACAAACAATAAAACAATATTGCCACCCTTTTAGCCACCTTATCAGGTCTCTTCCTGTTAATCTGCCTCACTTGGATTTTGGCTAATATGACAAATCTTTAAAAGAAATATTTCTTCAATGGACAAACTAGACATAGAAGCCTTTTCTCTCAATTTGAAAAAGTTGAATTTTATATCCCAGCTCAGCTTATAGTAGGTTTGGAAACAACGAGACTGACAGTGACAAGGGACATTTTTCTGCACAGAAAATGGTTTAAAGACTGAAAAAAAAGGGGGGCTAGTGACACTCAGTTCAGTCTCTGAACAGAGGATCTCTTTTCCAAAAGAAGAACCTGTTATTTGAACCCAGCATTTCTATCACCTAATATACATTTTAAAAACAAGGTTGGGGTAGCTCACATTGATCGGGTTTCATGTTATTCTTCCACAGATACAGGAGACTAACATGAATGGTGTCTGTATACATCCTCATCTACAATATTGTTAAATATAGTGTTTATTACTGAAAAACATGTACAAAAAGAGATGCTGGTTCAACTCCCACACTCAAGGATCAGAGGCAGAACTGACTTTCAGAAGGGCATATAATTTCTGAATTTAAATTATTTTTATCTATAACCATTTTTACAATCACTTGAGAATAACAATAGAATTCCATTATTGAATTTGCTCACAAATTACTTTTTAAAAGCATTTCAGGGACATGTTATATTGGGGTGTATATATTGGAACATCATCTGCAGCCCAGTATCGTGTAGTGTGATAATGTCGTACCTGGCCTCTGTGGATAAGGAAATTATTATTCTTTATTGTTTATAAGCATCCTGTTAAGAGACAATCTGGCATCCAATACTGAATCTTGAATGTCAAGTAACAGAAATGGGGAATGTCAGGAACAGAAGGAGAAATTAATTCAAACTGAAACTTAAAATTTTTAAGCAAATATTTACAGGAAGAGTATATGTAAAAACAGTGATTAACTACAAAAATAACTTTGTGTGTTTTTACAAATTATTATTTTACAAAATATTGATAAAAAAGGATGAGACAACATATTACCACTACCCAGAGGTCAAATATAACATTTCCCTCTTGCAGACAGTATTTTTAATATGCCTCTCAATCCTTGCAATAGTCTTGTGAGATAATCAACTTCACCTAACTCTGACCACTAGCAAAGCTGTATAGTGACTTGTCTAACATCACAGAAGGGAAAGGAAGGGGGTGCAGGGAAGGCAGAAGATGGGCCATCAGACCCATGGACACATGTAGGCTGGCAGGGACCTGAGAAGGTCTCCAGTCACAGCCACTGCCTAAAGCAGGTTCAGCCAAGGGGTTCAACCAGGCTCCTCAGGGCTTTACAAAGTCAGGGTTTGAAATCTCCTATGGATGGAGATGTCCCAACCTCCATGAGCCACAGCCCCACTCCTGGGCTGTCCTCCTGGGGAAAAGGCTGCTTCTTATCTCCCTCCAGCCTCAGCTTTTCCTATTTCAGCTTGTGCTGCCTCTCACCCTTCCTCCATGCAAAGCTGTCAAGAGCCCAGATGCATCTCCTCCATCCCCTCCTGTTGGTGCCAGAGATGCTGTTGGATGGTTCCAGCCCCAGAGCCATCCCTTTTGCTGGCTGAACCAGCCCGTCCCATAGCCTCTCCTCGTAAGGCAAGGTCTCCGGCCCCACCGTCTCACCTTCAGCCAGTTTACTGACATCTTTCTTGTACCGCACTAAAAAATGGGTGCAGTATCTAGAGTACTGAGCAGAGGGGGTCAATTCTTTCCCTGGCTCTTGGGGCCATGTTCTACTCATGCCTCTCTAGGTGCTGCTGGCCCTCATGGCTGCCTGGGTGCACAGGGCTGGCCCCAATGCAGCTTACTGCCCACCAGTGCCCAGGGCTGTCACCCAGAGCTGATCCCCAGCCCCTGTATGGCTGCAGGGCTGTGCCTTCCCAGGGCAAGACTCATCTTTTGTCCTGGTTAAGGCTCGTGTTGGCCCGTTTCTGTCAAGGTCCCCCTGATGGCAGCAGAGCCCTCAAGCACATCCACTTCCCCCTAGTTTGGTGTCATCTGCAAACTTGATGAGCATGCCTACTGTCCCCTCTTCCAGGTCACTGATGAAGATTTTAAACAAGATGGGTCCAGGATAGATCCTGCAGTACACCACTTACTACCAGCCTACAGACAGAGTACAACCCATTAACAAGCTCTCTGAACCCAAACATCAAAGAAGTTCTTTTAAACATGTTGTTGTGCACCTATCCAGCTGTAACATCCTAACTTGGGTACAAGAACACAACAAGACAGTGTCAAAAACCTTGCTGAAGTTAAAGTCAATCACATCCAAGCTCTCCTCTTGTCCACAGACACAATCATTTTATCACAAAAAACAATCAGGTTGCTCAGGAACGATTCACCCTTGGTAAATCCATGATTGTTTCTAGTCACTTTCTCAATTATGTGCCCAGAAATTGCATTTAAGACTACTTTCTTTGTGATTTTCTCAGGGACTGAAGTGAGGCCAACCAACCTTTGTTCTTGGATTATCCTTTTCATCAGGGACCTCCCCTGATCCCTCCTACTTCTGAAAGATGATAGGCAGCAGCCTGACAGTGACAACAGCCAACCTCCTTAGCACCCTTCGATGCAGTTCAGCTGGTCCAATGGATGTGTACTAGTCAAGTTCTCTCAGGTATCTCCCAACTCATCCACTCTTAGTACTTCTTGAACTCTGCCTCTAGGCAGAAATGCTTGGGAGAATCTTGTTGGAGAAGACTGAGGCAAAGATGACTTTAAGTACCTCTGCTGTATCTACTACCTGCTATCACTAATTCATCCTTCAGCTTCAGCAACAAGCCCCTGTTTTCCTCGTTCAGCCTTTTACTACTCAAGTAGCACAAGAAACTCTTGTTTTATCTGTAACATGGTATTGTTACCGTTGGGCTTGGAGGAAGCTGTCTTTAAAGACCTGATAATTTTCCTGAGCTCTTTTACCCTCCAGTGCTGCTTCTCATGGGATCCCACCTACCAGTTCTCTGAACAAGCTGAAGACTCTCCTCCTTAATTCCAGGTCTTTACTGTGCTACTCTCCTTCCTTCATCTTCTCAGGATCTTGGTCTTCATGATTTCATGGTCACTACAGCCAAGGCTGCCATTGATTATTATTTTCTTAATCAGTTCTTCCTTGTTTGCAAATAGCAGATCCAGCTGTGTGTCATTCCTGGTTGGCTCAGGGAATACCCATCTCCAGAAGTTACCTCTGTCACACCCTAGACGCCATCTTGACCTACTTGTGATCCCACTCTGAAACAACAATGCTACTTATTCCCATCCCTGGAATCACATGGCTGTGATGCACCTTTCCATCTTCAACATGCCTTATCAGCCAGGAGACAGACAGAATAAGAATTATTCTGACTGTTTTCATTGAAGGTGTGGTAACAATGATTTTCAATAATTTAGTCAATATTACAAGCACTACATTCAACAACTTGAAAAATTATTACATCAGTTTAGTACACACTACATTTTCTCCCCCAGTATCAACAAACGATTTGTTGTCCTGGGAATCCTATAATCCTTTCATCATAACCACTCCAAAGGCCTCAATTTGCAAGAACTTTACTTCCCATGTTATCGAATCTGAATGAAGATCTCTACAAAGGGTTTCCATCAGCACAACAATCAGAAGTGTCACCAAAACCACTGAATTGCTAGTGGAGGAAAAAAAGATGTTTCCAGGCAAGATGTTGACTAGATAGTTACTACATTGAATATACCAGAAGGTCATGTACTTTGATAGTGTAAAAGAGCACAGTCTTGTAAGTCTTCATTAGGCATATAAATAAAAAGAATCTACTAACTAGACATGTACATAAGCAGCCATCAAACACTTTGACACCATGTTTGTGGCTTATTTCTTACGGGAATTTGAAAAGAACTTGCCAATTTTCACCAGCAAACAAGACAAAGTATCATTTAAATAAAAGATATAACATTCTGTACAATGTATTCAATTATTTCCTTTTTCATTTTATCATAAACAGTGAAAATAACTTTTTAATATAATATATGCAATAATAAGGCCTCTCACAGAGTGGAGCCCTCTGGAGGCTAGGACACAATTTATTCGAAACTGCAGTTGAAGTTTTAAAGTGTTCTTCCAAAACAACAAATATCAAATCATCTGCAACCAAATTATAGGGAAGTACATTACACATAGAGAAAAAAAATGGGAATGATTAATACTTTTATGCTTTTATTATTTCTCATATATATATTTTATGTTAAAATACAGTATCTTTTATTTTTTAATGATTACATTTTAAGATGACTATTTGAAGTCAGATTCCTGCTTTGCAACATTAATTTTTAAAAAGCTGTGGGTCTTAGTGAAGGAATGTAAATGAATGCAAGTTCCCACTGGTACATTTGAATATATAACTTATTATTTAAAGAAAATAGCTTTTAGAGCAAATATCTGGAGAAGTTAATTCTGAAATAACAGCCAGGAGTCCATTCCACTTCGTACCTTTATTCTGGCATCACTGCCAGATTTTTCTGTTTTCCATTGTTCCTCCTCTTTCCTCAGTTTCTCCAGGTCATTTAGCAGGTCAGCACAGCATGTATTTAATCCCTTATTTTCCTCCTCCATGTTTTTTATAACCAGTCTGTTTTGCTCTTCCTTCTTCTGTGCACACTCCTCAGTGTCCTGTAGAACAGTACCACAAGGGCCGATAAACAAAAAAAAGTGAGAACTAATCAGCAAATATAAACTGTGCAGTTTTACCCTCACAGCAGCTTCTTCTATATTTGATGGCCAAGGTCACCTGTGTACTTTTATTGGCCTCTTTCATGCAGGTGGAAGGGTCATATTTTTTAGCTGGATGACAGCTTTGATGAGTACACATTTGCAAAGAGCCCATTAATTGATCAAGCTGCCTTTGATGTTGTCCCCAGCTATTTTTGAGACCCACACAGACATATCCTCCCAGACCTCAGCTTTATCAATTAATAATGCCAGTCCCATCAGAATCTAATTACAAGAAGCCACATCTTCACACTCCTACTTTCTTTGCTCCATTTCCATCATTAACTATTTATCTGAAAGTTATAAAGCTTGGATTCTTGGCTTTAAAGCATCTTCCTCAGAGTTGGTATGTGAGAAAATGGTAAGGTATAGCAAGGCCTAAGGCAATTTTTTCTCCAAGCTTGTCACTTTCTGTGCCACAAAGGCTGACATTGCTTAAAGAACTACTTCAAAGCTACAGTCTTATGAAACTATGTACAAGTCAATATACCTTAAGTTCTTGGCTTTTATCTTTAAATTTCTGGTTCAAGTTACTGAATTCATTCTTCAAACTGGCATTTTCCTCATCCAGAGCAATTTTTCTCTGTAGTAAGTTGTTTATCTCCTGCTGCTGTCCTGTGAGTCTCTATTAAAAAAAAAAAAAATCTGTTAATAGACAAAAAGCAATTGTAAAATAACATGCATGTACTGGATTTTAGACCTGTGCAACGTAACAAGCTGATATATGTAGTTTTATAGCATTATTTTCATTTCATTAGTACTTTAATCGTACTCAATACTGCATGACTATACAACACAGTAACATAAACGAGGAACTGAATATCTTGCTGTTACTAAACAAGAGCCCATAAATGCAGAATAGAATAGAAATTATTCAGTCAGGCTTAGGCACAATCAATTGCAGAAGTTATATTTGTGATTATGGATTAAGAATACATTAGAGAACTGTTTCACTTGCACTTTTAGCATACCAAAAATCAAGCCAAAAAGTAGAATCCAAAATTCTCCAGAATTCGTGAAGATAATGAGAAATAACTATTAAATGAGGCAATCAAAAAGATTATGATACAAAATCGTTATAAAAAGGGAATTAAGTCTAACTGAATTTGCAGCTCAAGGAAAATAATACAACTCTGTTCAACACAGACTACAGTTTAGTGTACCCACACACAGTAAAATCTCACTGTCATCAAAAAAACAACTGCAATATTCAGTGTTAGATACTTGCATTCTATTCTTATGACGTTTGTATTAAAACACCCTCACTCTTAAATGCATATTAGAACTCTGCATTTTTGTTCAGAAGTCTGTTTTAATTCCACGTACTGTTTTGTCCTTTCCCTTCCTAAATCACAATGGCATTTGTCTAAAACATTTTCCTAGCAGTAACACTGTAACTGTAGTAAGAAACAGATGAAACTTTTATCTCAGAACAAAAATGCAACTGCTTTGCCTTTAATATACAAGCTAAATTAAACGTGTTCAGAAACAAAAAATGATCAACAAGAGGATATACCTTTAGATTATTCTACAATACTGCTGATAACATACATAAGAGTTTTCAGCCTCCAAATGGTTAAATCTGGTTCACATGTATGTCAGACATGAAAAAGAATGAAAATGTGCTGAGAAAAAAAAAAAGTAAAACAATACATTTGAACTCATATTCAATAACCATCGATTTTAACCCTACATGTAACAATTAGGGCAAAAAAAGTAACTATGTCACCACAGAAATCAACGAAACCCACTCACAAGAAGGAACTCGGGTACTACAGGTAGCAGCCCTGCATACAAAGCAAGCTGCAAAGGGTAAGCAGGGCTTGCTCCACACGTCGAACAGCATCAGTGCGCTGGCATCCAGAGCACCCACACTGCACAAGGAAACTGTTCACAAAGCAACAACCTCAGAAGAATGGGGCAATTTTGAGAGTCTGAGTAGCAGTTTGAGCACCAGCTTCTCCTCCAGCTCTTCTCCCAACTCTGCACAATTACCGAGCACAAAGTAAATCTTCTCTGCCCTTTCTGCTGTACTATGTTGTAACATTTGACAAGTAGCTTAATAGCTAATAAACTACCCTTTTCATCATTACCGGAGTTAAATCATATAAAAAGCATTAATTTCACGTATTTGGTTAGAAGATTAACGTTGGCAGAAATAATTTCTTTATGAATTATTATTTAAACTAGTGAGGTAGTGTGACAGTAAGGAATGTGAAAAATATATTTGAAGATGTGTAGTGAAATTATTCTATGTATTTAGCACGTCTTAGTCATCAAAAATGTACAGGACTATTTCTTTGTGTGGATTGTTATCTTCCCTCATTTGTTTCATCTTTGACTTTTTTAACAGAAACCTTTGTTGTAACTTTTTACAAATTATTTTGAATGTCAGCCTCTTCTGTAGACCTCTTCACTTTTTCTACACATCACATTCCCACCTTCCTTGCAAATATTTTTATTGTTCTATTTCTTCTCCTACCACCATCTCCAAATCTTTTACATACATTGTTCCTCCATCTTTATTAAATTTTATTTTAAATTTATCCCTCTGACCACTACTTCTATCCACACACTGTTACAAATATGGTAACATTGCTTAAAAAAAGAAAAAAAAAAACAACCCATAACACACTACATAGCAGAAAATACATCTAAGCAGGATCAAACCCTGCAACCAGTTCAGCATATGAGAAAGGTAGTTCAGCTAACTTGCGTAGCAAATATTGAAAACAAACAACCATGAACGGATAACGTCTGGTAAATAGTGCAGGGAGGCATGAAGGGCATTTTTTCCCCCCAGTAAAAATTTCACTATGTCAAGGGAAAAAAAAAAATCCTTATTGTTCCTCGTACTCAATAACAGCCACAGTAGAATTCAAAGAATATATAAAATTATGTACTTACTAACAGTGGCCTTTAAAAATATAGAAAAGAAAGTGAATGTGAATTGAAGAGAATGGAAAAATTAAAACAAAAATTGAGAGAGAAGTGAAAGAAAATACAGAAACCTCATATCCTCATATCTTGGATTTTTGCCTCAGATGTCATTAATTCCAACCAACCAAGCAGACAAAAAAAAATAAAATACAGAACTAGCTTGTATTTAAAACAGTGTTTAATTGGTAATTTAATCGTGAACCTATAGTGCACTTGTTTATTTTTTATAACATAACTCCCCAACAGAGACTCATTCTACACCACTGGCACTTTTAACAGACTCCAGTCAAAGTTTGCCTAAGAGTATAGATTCATAGTCATTCTTCTGTTTCCTCCAAAGAAAAACTAAACCTGAATTTCAGGTTTAATGAAATTTTTCTCAGAGACATAAGCCAGTGCATAAACCTTCTCAGCCCACTTTGCTATCAGCAGACATTAAGGAAGGGATAATGAAATTAAGAAACCTCCTCTCAAGTAAGCACTCCCCTCTTTCATATTTTGAACCTACCAGACACTAGGCTCAATTTTCACTATGCAAAAACCAAAATATTTGCTCGTCAGATATATTATTACAGTTAGAGGAACAAATTGTTGCTGGCAGAGATGGTTCAGTTGCATCTTTAAAAAGGTATGAATCCACATTGCCGTTTAAAACATCATTTATTTTGTTTGCCTCCCTCCCACTCTCCAGGTCCTCATAGAATTTGAGTAACCAACTCCTTTGAGTCTTCTTTCCAGCTCATTACTACTTATTTAACATTTATCAAGACAAAGTCTGTATATGAAGAACACCCTTAGAAATTCTACCTATCTGAAAGAGCCTATTGACTCTAATAAGTTAAAAATTCACAAATACATGCCCTCACAAAAATCTCAAAGTGCAGCTCCAGCTCCTCAAGGCATTTAATTTTTGAGTAGACAAGCTACATCATGTTACTACTTAGTTTCATTACACACTGTGCAGAAACTCATAAGCATATGTGTATTTGTGAAGTGAAATCAAAGATCTTTGGGTCCTGTTTGTAATCAGCTGTTTTCCAGCAATTTGGAGGATGAATGGAGACGCGAAGCTACAGAAGCGCAACTAGCTATTTCAAATGTTTGTTCCATATTGCTGAGATGAAATTTTAAACTCAAATAAGCTACTTACTTTGCATACTCATTATGCTTACTTTGCATAATCAGACAGATTATCCTGAATCAGACTTGCACACTAACTACTTATCCCCACAACTGACCCACTTAAGACTTTATATCAATCAAAAGGCAAACACAGCTCATCAATCACTAAGCAGCAAACTCACCTGAGTAGTCTACAAAGCCGTCTACTGCAGCAGTAGTGAAACACTATTTAGGTAAGTTATACCTGCATGGAAAAAATCCTGTTATGTTTCAAAGCATTTTTCTTGGGTACCACTTTGTATGCTCTTATCTTTTCCTCTAAATGAACTGAATTTTTACTTTTTTATCTGCTCATTTCACATGCTTATAAAGAAGGGAAAAAAAACAGGAGCATTACTTGGAAGCCATGACTGGGTAGAAATAAGGGTCATAAAGAATTCCTGAGATACAGACAATTAAGTAAATTATCATCTGCCTTTGCCTGTGCAGCTGTTTTTGCACTTTGCTTCCTCAACCTACGAAATACCCTTTATAATAGGAGGAATTGAGTGAAGACTGATTTCTTACAGCAGACAATACAAGCAGTGCTCCTAAAAGAGTATCCTACTCTGGTAGGCAAGTGAAACAACAAAAAAAACCCCACACCTGATCAACACCTGGGGCAAATTCCCACATGAGGTCATTTTGATATTCACCAGACAAAAAACCCTCATCAGGAATTCATCTGTTCCTACAATATCTACTGTTTTTCTCTAGATACCATAAAAGACAGGCTAATGCTACACAAGAACAATCTCAACTTACATTCTGCATTGACTGCAGTCATACTTGTTTGAACACAACAGGAGAAAAGCAACGTTCAATCGGCTTTGGACAGCTTGGTGCCCAAGAATTATAAAAAAACTCATATAACTAAGATAACTATCGAACACTTCTAAAGGTTTTTCCATAAACAAACCTTCAAATGCAAGAAAGAAAACTGTATTCTAGAAGTGAATTTGCTCTAATGAGAAACAAAGGAAACTGATTTTACCCTTTTGTTTAGCTGGGAAGAATCAAAGAGTATCCCCTTTATACTGCTGGAGCCCAGAATGCTCCAGGCAACAGTAAGTACAAAGAAAGAAAACTGTGACCTGGTGGAGAAGGCCTTTTGATGTTTAAGAGGACTGTCATTTCAGAATTTGTTTTCATCCTTTCGCATGGCATCTCTTTAGGTACAACACAATACATTTTTTTTTCTTCCCTAATAATATCACATTGTTTACTGGCAAAAATTACCTTTTAAAATACCTTGATATCAATGTGCAGAGGCAGTAAAATCACATACTAAGTCAAACCAAGAAAATGAGCTACGAAAACTACAGATCAAAACTGAAGAGGGAAAATAGTCCTTTTTGTCTTAGCTCTGAACATCTCAGAGTATTTTCATGGTACTAGGATGTTATAATTATCTGTCAATATTTCATGTGAATAGATATACAAAAAGTTTTTTTAATTAAACTTCGTTTTTATCCAGTATTAATTTAGATAGTATACTACCGTACGGAGACAGTGAAAGTGGCAACAAAAACATAACTCTCTAATGCTAATGTTTCCAAAACAGAATATGAGTTCGGATACAACTACCAAGAGTTACGTTATGCAAACATCAACTGTTTGATGTTGCAGACATCATCATTGAACTTCCAGTCTTCAGTGAAATATTTTTCTAATCAGCTACATAAAAAGCGTGGAGAAAGGACTAAGAAATAACAGCTGTACATGCTATTACTGCATTAAGTGTCCCCCAAATTTTTACATATTTGGGGTGGAGGGGAGAGGGGGGAAACCCACTCATAGTTTCACAGTTTGAAATTTGATCAGACTGCATTACTGAATCAGTATTGCGTACCTGCCTCTACACAGGTTCATAAAAGATAGATAAAAACAGGGTTTATTTCATGTCAAGAAGTAAACTCAAGTACCGACTGATAGTTTATCAAAATATCGCTAAAAATCATTCTAGCAGAAATGCAAAGCTGACACATATACCCTTCATTGCTGCCGCTAATGATACAGAAATGCAACAACGCACCTTGTTTCTGTCATTGGCTGCTGGAGCACTTAACAAAAAAACTCAAGTCTCTGCACCACAATATTAAAAGGTGTCCATCTATGACTGCAACAAAGGGACATGCATTCAATTTCCACTACCAAAAGGACCAGGGTAACAAATAAACATTATATTCTGTGCTTTCTTCATTACATTCTTTATCAGAAGCTTTCACTGTGCAGTAGTACATTTCTAACCTACCACATAAAAAAAAATAAAAATTAACACAAACAAAATAATTGGAACGGATGAAGAATTGTATTGGATTACATGAAAAAAAGTATTTTCCCCCAAGCAGTGACTTTTAATGAAATCCTGACATCTTAAGCAGAAACAGAATTAATTAATGAAATTATTTTATTACAACTTAAATGTGCAAATATTCTTTCATTTAAATGCCTTTTCCTCAAAGTTTCTACTTCAACATTTACATATTTATTCTCTCCCTTTCATCACCTCTTTTTCCCCACCAAGTAGTTGAGGTTCACTTACCACACTCCTAACTTTTTCCCCTCCCTTCCAATTTTCCTTTTATTCTAGCAGGCATTGAGCAATAAGTAGACACCACTAAAATGTGACAGTTACATTTCATAGCTTTCCTTGATTGAGCTTTCTCAAATTTCTCTTTAGATTTTTCAACTTTATTAATCCTCATGGTTCTAAAGCTGAATGCATGTTTAACAAATAACATTCCCAGTCATATCCTCATATATTCCTCCCAAACAAAAACACAAAAGAAAAGAACAATAAAACAAACAAAAGAAATTTACTCTCACCTCATGACTATTCATTAGATTCTTTAATTATTTTCAGATGTAGGATGAACAGAAGTTCTATGTAAATAATTCATGAAAAGGTAACCATATGTTATAGAAGTCATCTGCTGCATTTTGCAGTCTGTATCGTGTCCTTTCATAACCAAAATGACACTAGCTAGTTACAATATAAAATACAAGTTATTTTCAAGTCCATACTGCTCTAAAAGTAAAATGCCAACAGTGTTACCTGATTCTACAGTATCCTTCCAAAGGATGACTGTAGTCACAGTAGAACTTGACTCCTAACAAGGACAGAAAAAAACCAAGGAAAAATAGCAACTGACATATACTGGATTAAAATGTAACTCATGCAATAGTATCATGAGTGCATATCCCATTATTGATTCCTATTTTTCACACCTGCTCTTATCCAAAAGAAAAACAACTGCAAAGAGAGGGGAATTGAAGTGGAGGAGTTCACTTGATATTCATACCACAAGAAGTTTATTTGTTCTCTCTTATCCCATCCCATGCTTTCCAGGACTCCGTGAGATTAAACAATTTAAAGAATTGTTTCTGAGAAAAAGTAGTAGAAGCTGTAAGCAGGCATTTGCAAATCCATTCCCAAAATGAGTGAGAATTTTAGAATGCCTCTTTCTATCAATAATATACATGAAATAGAACACAGTAACTTAGATGTATACAAGGAAAAACACTCTTAAACACTGTCTATTCAAAGGTGCTTACTTACCATTTATGTACTGGAGAAAAAGGGCAGGTCTTTTTTGCAGAAGGAAGAAAATAAAATGAAGATTCTTTAAAGCTTTTTTTTTAAAAAAAAAGGACCAAGTAAAATGGTTCTACAGAGAAGCAGACCAGAAATATGAGCAGCTGACTTCATCCTGCAGGTAGGGAATATGTACTTACTCCTCTACCACTAGCTGGTCTTGGTCCTGAATTCTCACCTGGCCCCTACATTAAGGAAGGGTCAAACAGTATAATCTATTATAAACACCATGTTCCCTATTGCCCTCTTTGGACTTGTGTGACGTGATTAATTTAGCATCTTCAGCAAAGTTCGCTATCTTAATCGAACCACCTGACAAAGTTTCTTAGTATTTGAACTTGAGGTGGAAATAAACTGTGACTTTATGTAGTGTATCAGTCAGTCTTGCAACTCTAGCACCTCACTTTCACTAGCAGCAAAGGAATCACCTCCGGGCAGCAATCTGCTAACTAGGTCACAGCACCCACAAAACTTTTTTATGATGCGCACCATTTCATTCCACTCAAACTGCTCCTTAGAATGACACTGCAGCACGTTCCTTTTCTCACCCACTAAAAACAAAGCTCTACTATTCTTTTTACCTCTTATGATATCCTACAATCTTTTGTATCCCTTCTGCTGGTTTCTTCTGCTGGACAGGCATAGTGCAAGCAAGCATTGCCAGCAGCTGCAGTTTGCATTGACAAGGGAGCCAAATACTGTTTCTGGCACACGCACAAGAGGTTTGCCATCTCTGAAACAAGGTATACAGAAGCTCCTTGCCTTGCAAGGGGGCAATACTTCGAGGCAGTTTTTCACAAAAACACACCGCTAGTTTGGAAATGAGACAGCATTGCCAAAAAAGAAAAGCTGTAGCTTCATAATAAATCCAGCACCTCTCTGTATAGCATGTGTTGCAGTAATGCATTTGCTAGATTTAGAGATTAACTGTCCATTTTCCTCTAATGAGGATAAGACAGCTTTCAGGATAACTACAGCGAACACTGACAATATAATCTGACAATCTTGCCACAGCTCTAACATCACCTTAACCATCAGCTGCTCTGAATAAATGCCCTTTCCTCTTTTGTCTAGTGATTCTCTGCACCAGGACAGACTGGATTTTCTATAGGACCTATAACACAGTGCCGCAAAGTGGTACTGTCCAATGCACTGGTATTTTCTCTACTCCTTCTTGTTTTCTTAGCAGCTATATTTTGAAACTATGGAAAGCAGCAGCCCAGTCCTCTAGGTCAGGCAGCAGAAAATCCGAAGTATTTTCTTACTCTCTATTTTCTCCACTAACTACAAATCAAAACCAACAATCTGCTAAAACGAGCTTTTCTCTTCATTGAAGAGCATGATCTTGATGGAATTGGGTACTTTTTTCCACACTTTCCTCCACAGTAAGGCCTATACGAGGTCCTCAGAGTGAGTTAGCCTCTGTCTCTGGAAGCGTGCATGACTGCATGAGATCTGCAGGAAACAATACCTACTAGCATCTACTCCTGACAAAGCAATACTTCATTACACTCACATATATCAATGCTGCCAGATCAGGTGTAGTAAATAAAGAACAGCTGTTGCTATGATCAACTTTTCTGACAAGCTTCTTCCTAAGTGTGGTCAGCAGATTCATAAGGGCAGAACCTACTCTCAAAGGGCACTGCATGCTTCTTTCTGCTACCTAGTCCTTAAGGAAAACCAATTTTCCTGAACTTGAGGAAATCTGCCTGTATTCAAGTAAGAAGCCATGATATATGAAAAGATTCCTCGTCAACAACATCCTTAAAGGAAAAACAAAATCCAGCTTCACCCTCTTAAAACTATACCGACTTTACAATTAAAAAAAAAAAAAAAAAATGTGTCACTACAGCAACGAGATAATATACTGAACACAGTTAAGAAGTTTCTTTCTTCTACAGTAAAAACAATTTCCAACGGCTTTAGGAACCATTTTTATCTCAAGAAAACAAGGCTATCCTATTGTAACTCTAACTGGCTACATGATAATTATTCTTACCCAGATTGAACAAGAAATTTCCCAAACTAGACCCCAGCTTCCCAGAGGATGAATGAGACTGCAAAGATGACCTCCTTCTTCTTTCCAGGCTTGAATATTGAGCTCTGCTAACATCAGAATCGAGCATTTCAAACCAGTGGAATGGGCAGGGGACAAGAAACATCACATTACTTACCATACATTTTCCTGCCTAATCCAAGTACAGCTATCATTTCAGGCTACCCTTGTAGAAACACCAGTGAGAACATGAAGGCTGAGTAATAAATATCCAGAAGCTTTAGCCAACTTCAGGCTTGGCTACACATGCAAATTAAGGAAAAGGTGAAGCATGGATTTACAGCACACCTGTAAAAATACCCAAGAAAGCTGTTTTTTTTGTGGTTTAAGTAGGAAAAATCCTTCCTCAAAATGGACTAAGCTACCTCACATAAACACATTTTCAACTTGTAGAGTAAGCATTCCTACTGGGAATTCACACAAAGGTCCTAATGAGCTGTAAAGGTACACTGTAATTTACAGCTTATTAATTTCTTCAGACAAACAAGCCCACAGGTATTAGCCATAGTCATCATACTACCTACCTCAGGTGGCCTTCTATCAATAAACTAGAATCAGCAACTTTCAACTATTTGAATAATAAATATATTTTCCTCCCCATCTTTCTCACTCAGACCAGCTCCTTAAGATTTCTTTCCCTTAACTTTATGAGAAAACTAACTAGAATATGGCAAGCAGAAAGGCAAAGACATATGATAAATTCATGGATGAAGTTCCAAGGGGCTACATAAACCAGACAGGTTTCATCACTGAAGGCTGATCCCTTTTCCAAAGTACAACTTGAGTAAAATGATCTTTTTTTTTTAAAAAAAAAGTATCAGTGTTCTCAGATACTCTGCACTTGCCGTATCTATAAATCTCGTTCACTGGAGAAACTTTTTTTGCAAAGAGTTTATAAACTTTGCATAATCTCATCACCACTGACACATTCACTCCCTATTGCTGAAATTATCCTCATGTCCCTCATTGCCTAAGAATAATCAAGGTTGTATGGTATTGGAAATAGAGTATTTAGATGGCACTAATGTGTGTATACATTTGTCTTAATTTAATAACAGCATTTTATTAGAAAGAAAAATACAATCAGGTGAAGGTACAAAAGTTAAGAAAAATTTATTAGTGTTAATTAATGCTTGAAGGTAGAATTACGCTTCTTTCAACTGGACCCATTAAAGGAGCTTTAATATAGATTTGCACAGCAAGCTGAAGATCAAGTGCAGATAATGAGGCAAGCTAGTACTATTTTAACCCGTCTGGAGTATAATCAGTTGATAAGGTTTTGAAACATTACAAGGTCTAGGACAAAAAGCTTAGCTTTAGTTCTTCCAGACCAAAATTGAAACCTAATTAATTAACAATGTTATAGAAAACAGAAAAGGTTTACTGCTACTTTTACACATTCTTAATTTCATCTTAATTCATTCTTAATTTCTAAACCAAACAGGTGAAGATATTTTAATTTATCTATAGCATGAATGGCAGAAGACTGAGTTCCTTGTTCCCACATTATCCTCTAAATCAATTGTTTAAATTCAAAAATTTTAATGCGTTCTTCCAAAAACCTCACCTTATTTTAAAAGAAAAAAAAATCACCAGCAATCTATTTAAGACATACATAAATAATATAAATTAACTATACCAGATGGGAAATGTTTCCAAAGAAAAGAGAGAATGAAAAAAGATACCTGCAGCAGTCAGCCTTCAGAAGAATAATAATTTAAATTCTAGGATAGTGAGTTATCCACATAAAGACAGCAGTTACAAATTCTTTTCCTTGAAACACACAGAAAAATTACGTATATATGGCTAGGATACATCACTACTGAGAAAAAAGTTTTGAGCCTCTGTGTAAAACAAAAATTACAGTAATAAAATCAGTATAGCAATCTAGCCACCAAACTCAAAGAAGTAAGATTTTTACCACACAGCATTTAGAATAAATATGTATGTGCCAGAAAAGGCACAGCTATGACTATCAAGACCAAAAGTTACGAATCAACCAATTACAAGGAAAAGAATTTAAAAAAAGAAGGAAGAAAGGGAAGAATACAATGGAAAATTCCAATACAATTTATTTTGTACTGAATTTACATGCAACAATAGACAAAAAAAAACCCTTAAGTGCTTTAATAAATACTATATTTATTTGAACCTTTGAATGGTACATTTTGAAATGCTCCACATGGATTCATATTTAAAATGCTTAACATAATATGCAGTTATGTAACAAACTCATGGCAAGAAAAAGGTCTTATACATTTGTCTAAAACGGAAGATTATACCAGTGTAATTTAGGAAAGGTACACAACAGACTGAAGTCATACTAAAGTACACAAAAGTTCAATGCATGTACTCTGTTCCAAAGACATTATACAGCATAAGTTTTGCAAAACTGTGATTTACACTGATTTTTACCCTTCAAGTCACAGGTCCCATTCTCATTAATATTTGAGCACTATTTTACCCTGTTAAAGTCGAACAAAAGTGATTACAGACCATATCACTTCTCAGTCATAAGTTTCTAAATTAATTATTGTAGCTGATTTTCAGTAATATCCATTAAAATGGAAACCCTTCAAACAGTTGAAATATTTCATTACAAATAAAGCTAATTTAGTTCTCAGTATTAAATAACTACATGCATCTCACCTAGGGTGGGCAGAATATGCTTTCTTATTTACAGTAATTTTAAAACGGCTCTTAAGCATGTCAGGACAAAGTCTAACCAGAATACAAGAGAAGAAAGATTATCTCATGTTCTCCTGCTAGGGTTTTGTTGTTGTTTCTGGCAGCAATATCAGCTTACATACATGTCAAATTGTGAGATATGCCATTTATTTGCCTTTTTTCTGTTAGTCAGCATGGATTCATACAATCAGCTGCTTGGTGGCCACTCAGAAATTCCTAGTAAATAAATACCCTATGACAAAGCACATTGTTGCAACTGATATCTCTGTATGATGTGTGAAGTGGAAGAGAAAAACAACAAAAGAGACAACTTGATAATCTCACTGTCCTAGATGTAACAGATTGGTAGACTGCAATACACAACCTTGAAGTCTTGCTGTGTATACTACACAAAAAAGAACATTCATTGTCATTACTGTCAAAACTCAGTTTCATAAGCAACCTATTTGCATGTTAATTACACAAATTATATATTTTTCTCCTTAGATGAACAAAGAAAGAACAAATTCAGAAAAACAAAATAAATGAGAATGCTCCTTACTATGCAGGGTCCAGTCTTTGATTACCAAACCACTAAAATCCCTCCAAAAACTCAGAAAATGATCCCTCTCTTGTTTCAGTCCTGTGGCATCCCAGCCAATGGATGAGGCAAGAAGATCAGAATGGCACCACCTTTTGTATGCAGCTCTTATGTACAGCACTGGCCATTGGCACCATCTGGTGCCCTTCACACACATCCCCTGACTCCCGAGTCGATGATAGTCTAAGGGAAGCTATTTGAAAGGGCAATATTACAACACGCATTAAAGTTGTGACAATCATCAAAAAAGCAGCTTCTGTCCTCCTCATCTGTTAATTCCTTCCATCCTGTTGCCAAGCCCTCCTTTCCTGGCTGCCACTTTTCCCTGGTTCTAGTTACATTTTCAGCCTCTCTCCACTTCCAGATGGTAACTGCATCACACTATCAATTTCAGATTTCTGATCAATTTCAATTTCAGCTTCTGAAATTGATCTGATACCACAGAGAGTAATCTCACAGAGATGCACACTACAGGTTCAGAGGCTGCCACAGCAGGCAGCCCTTCTTAAAAGGACATTATTGCACACAAATTCTTACAAACTTCTTACACAGGTTTTTTCTCTTTCAGCTAAGGATAGGGTAGAAATGCAGGAACAATCATGCATTGCTGGTTTATAAAAATGATGTGCATGCATGCCTGCACCAGACACATTACAAATCACACCTACAGCCATGACGGTGTGACAACACACAGAAACTCCAGCCACTGCTGTAATACAAAATAAAGGGATTAATAACCTCATTTCAGTGGTGTTTCTTGTCAGGCAGCAGGTGTATCAGGTTTATTTTGAACAAACCAGAAGTACGTAAGCTGTGGAAACCTGAGTTTACACCAATGGCTACATGACTTACCTCAATTCAAGCAAGATCCTAGTAAAGGCCACCAGAAACATGACGAAATTCACTACTGATCTGCATTACAGGGCAGAGTTCACCCTCAGCAAGGTTGCTGATGGCACAAAACTGTGAGGAGTGGCTGATATGCCAGAGGGTTGTGCTGCTGTTCAGCAGCTGGACAGGCTGGATGGAATCTCACAAAATTCAACACTGGGAAATGAAAAGTCCTACACCTGGGGAGGAACAACTTCACGCAACCTTGTACACTGAGGTCCATGCACCAATATATGCTGGAGGCTGCCCAGCTGGAAAGCAGATTTGCAGAAAAGGACCTGAGAGTCCTGGTAGACAACAGGTTGACCATGAGCCAGCAAAGTGCCACTGTGACAAAGACGGTAAATGGTATCCTGGGCTGCATTAGGCAAAGTATTGCCAGCAGGTCAAGGGAGGTGATCCTTACTCTCTACTCAGCACTGGTCAGGCCACACCTGGAGTCCTTAGCCAGTTCTGGGCTCTATAGTACAAGAGAGATATGGAGTTACTGGAAAGGGTCCAGCGAATGGCCGTGAAGATGATTTAGATGCTGGAGCATCTCTCCTATAAGGAAAGGTTGAGAAAGGCGGGACTCTCCAGCCAAAAGAAGAAAATGCTCAGGGGTAATCTCATCAATGTATACAAATACCTGAAGGGAAGAGATGCAAAGAAGATGCAGCCAGGCTCTTTACAGCAGTGGCCAGCGACAGGACCAGAGGCAATGGGCACTAACTGAAACACAGGAGGTTCCCTCTGAACATCAGGAAACAGTTTTTCACTGTGAAGGTGACCGAGCACTGGCACAGGTTGCCAAGGGAAGTTGTGGAGTCTCCATCCTTGGAGATATTAAAAAGCTGTCTGGACATGGTCCTGGGCAACCGGCTCTAGGTGACCCCGCTTGAGCAGGGGTGGTGGACCAGATGACCTGCAACCTCAACCATTCTGTGATTCTATGAAAAGCTATGTATCAGTCAGCCTTTCAACCCCAGGAATTGCAGGATTTAGACATCTGAAAGCACATCCTTGACCTTGTCTGTGTTTTTGCTATCAGCTTTATTATCTGTGACGTAATTCGAATTCTTTTTCTCTCCCTCCATATCACACTTGGTCTGATTATGACTTTCTTCTTATTAACATTCTTAATAATAGGGAAAAACACATTCTGTTCTCCTCATAGTCTTGAAGATATAGTCTTTTGAGATTTATGGAGAAAAGGAAGGTGCAATGTTTATTGTTCTCTTGTGTTTATTTAGTATTTGTTAGTGTTGTATTTCATAAGTATCATACTTCAAATACTATGAAGAGTTCAAAAGCTTTAGTTACTTTTCAAATAATTATTTTGATTTTTAGAAAAGGTACTTGTATTTCCTCAATTTCTCCAATGGCTTGGCTCAATACATGGTCTTCATTGAAATTTCTTTTACTGATACATAGCACTCAGTTTTGAGTGAACAGTTCAATAGAGAATACATATGACATAAGACATATGACATTTTGGATTTGTCAGTACTGTTTTATACTTTACGCTAACAGTTAACTTAGTAAATATTGTTATAGGTTAGTAACAGTAAAATACACACCTGTATTCCTTTTAGGATACTACATGCTTAGTCCTCATTACTCCAGAAACGTTTTATTTTTGTATTTGTCAGGATGGCAAGTCTTTCCAAAACATGGGCACATTACAAACCTAAACATAGTCACAACTCTTCCAGATTAAAATCCAATTTAGGTTAGTCGATTAGGCAAAATAAGGCAATGAGTTGACAAAACTTTTCAGAAAAAGTTTCATCTAAAATCATAGGAACTTTTTAGGTGAAAGGTCAACTGTTTGAACAACTCAGAATAGTTTAGTTCTTTATCAGAAGGTTGTAATCTCTGAATCATCTGGCACTTTCAATTTAAGACACAACAGCAAATTACTTCACAACTTAGGAAATATAAATTTGATGTCAATGATAGAATTTTTCTTAACTGCTCCACTTAAACATAATACGAACCTGTTCTAGGGTTTCTATTTTGCTGTCTTTGGCTTGCAAAATCTCTAAAACCCTTCTGTCCTTGACTTCAGCTTTCTGCTTTTCTCTGGAAACAAACAAAATAAATAGACACTTTATTAGTGATAATTTGCAGTTAATAATTTGAATTTTTCATGTCCTGATAATGAATGTCATTTTAAAGCACAGAAAATTAAATTATCTGAAGCTGACAAGCCTTGCAGAATTAATCAAGGAGCATATGGCAAGTGACAGCAAATCACATCTGTAAGCATCTAACACAACTTTGTTCAAAAAGAAACAGAGGCAAGAGGTCTTAAAATACATTTTAAACAGTTGAAATTATCTGTCACATTCTTTCCCAAATGCAGAACGTATACTTGTTCATAGAATGAGCAAAATGCTTTTTTCCCCTTCTTGGCAATGTAGAGCCACTAAGCTGCTTGGGTTTGTGAAGTCCTTCTCAACTACCTGGCATTTCTTTGCCTGAAACAACACTTTTGAACATCATGGATAACTATTTTACTGTCTTTCACAAGGACAGAAGCTATAACTTTTACCAGAGGAAAACAAGGCAGCTCAAAGATTGGGTAATGGGGACGAGCAGAGCCTCTCTATGTGGTTACTAAGTGCAGGCCTATAATCATCTCTGCAACACTTCGTAGAAAACCAGCCAATGAATCATTATCTCAACAAACCACCTCATCTCATTGTTATCCTATTTCTTGACTGAGTTTTAAATGTTGATGCCCTTACTGGCTTCTGGTTTAGGTAGAAAGAAAAAAAATGTTGCGACAGTAAGGATACACAGAGATTCCTTAGCACAAGACAGAGTTCCTATCATATATCTGAGACAAAAGGTCTGAGAAACATATACTCCCTAAAAATGGCCAAATACTTCAGGCATCTCCAGCAACACAGGTGACAGAGGAGCAGAAACTCATTCAGATTATCCCTGCTCTCACAATACAGTTAAACTTCCCCCATGGCTAGATATAAGCCACCCCTAGAAGCCAGAGAACCCTACTTGCGCAACTTTTGCTCTACCAAAATGGGAAAGTTTCAGAGGTGGAAGGAAATGGAAGAGTGGTATCCACGAATCTGTAAATCTGATCAAAAGTGAATGAGAATATCCAGCTGTGCACAAAAGGCTTCATCTGCTGAAGCATTTCGTAAGAGAGACCAATACGGACAGTAAATATACAGACAATTATTTTTCTCTGCTATTATGTATTACTGTGTATGCTACTGTTATCAATGATTTTAAAGGCTAAACTATACTGTCCCTCCCCAGGCCATCCAATATCTTGTTTTTTTAAATAAAGGTTTATGACTGCTAAAATACCTAGTCTGATCCTGAATAGACAAATAAATAAAAATGGTATGGAATTTAAAGCAAGATTTTTTGAAAACCGAAGTCTCAAGGCATCACAAGTGTAAATACTGCTCTCCTACTGCAAATACAGCAGCACTAATGCATTGTAGCACTGGAAGAAAACTAAGGAAAACCTAGCTGAAAAGATATGTACTTAAACTACATTTAGCTAGGGCAAACAAAAACATATGGGATCTTAAGCAATTGCATGGCATTAAAAAAAATCTAATTCCATAAAGAAAATAATTCAGGAGCTGTAATGAGCAGAAAAATAGTGAAAACATGAATATTCAACAAGTATTCCAAAAGACTTTTCATGTCTGAAAGGTATTTAAGATTTTCACTGAGACAGAAACTTAACAGAAAAATGCACATCAGATCTTGACCTCAAAGCATCTGATCACCTGCAATCAGTAGCATCAAGGAACTGTCATGATAGGTTGCTATGAAGACATGAGCAGTGAAATACAAAGTACAGCCAGTTTTTCATAGTTTCTCTCTGAACATCTACTAAAAATGAACTAAGTAGACTGCAATTACAGAGATCCATGCAAATACGAAGTTATCTGATGTCTTCCAAAGGTTACACTGTGACGTCCTTTGGAAAAAAACTAAGGACAAAAAAGGGAGCACAAGAGAGAAAACCACAAACAGGTTTCATAACACATGACAGTTAATGAAACTGACCCACTCACATATTTTGGGAAGAAGGTATCTCTCTCCCATAAGCACGCTGCACTGTAATCTGAGGAAGTGATGGACCTATATTAATCTATGTCTAAACTCTAAGTATTATATACACTCACACATAAGCACCATGAACCACTAAATAGCATTGCCTCCAGCCCTCAAAAGTATCCTGACCTTAACCACTGGCTGACATGTCCTAGCCATTCTCTGTTGCCACAGTGAGGTATTGCCCCCTCCATTTCATCTGCTTTTATTTTATATTTCTACTTAAATTAAACCATTGCTCTAACCACTCATTCTGTATCTACTATCCACAATATGCCATTGTCTTCCCAACTCCTCTGACCACTATCTCCTCTCACAAAGTCAGCCTTTCTTAAAATAAGGCCCAATTAAACACGAATACTACATAATTAACTAGCCTTTTAACTCAGCTATGCAATCACCACTTGAAAATTTATTAAACTTGTTTTCTAATGGATTAATTGATCTGAAAACCTGATGGGTCAGGTAGATTTCCCAAAGCAAGGCTCAAAGAACTCTACAGCTGTGGGGTTTTGATTTTTTTATTTATTTATTTATTTTAAACAGAGAACAGGAAGAAAGTAAATAAACCAGCCAAGAACCAAGCAAAAGAACAAACTGCACTGGAGAACTGAAAAACAGTACGCGCAGCTCATTGTGGAGTATTATTGGTAGTCAAGAATTTATGGAGCCCTGTGACTTTAGGACAAGGCTGCACAAAAGAGGTTTAAAGAATAAAGTCTGGGATTGGAAAGCAAAAACAGACCTTCATTAAAGGAAAAAATGTGCCTGTAAGACAGACACACACTAGCCAATGGCTCAAAATGCATTTCTAGTTAAATGCAGTATTTTCCCTGTACATCCGATGCTCGCTCAAACAGTCCTTCGAACAAAGCTGTCAAGGAACGAAGTTTATTAATACAGACCTATCGTCATCATAATGAGTGGGAAAAGTCTAAAGTAAATTCAAGTTTTTTTGGCTTTCTGAGGTTTTCAGGCTCTCTAGACAGCACAGGCTGTAGTAATGCCCCTAAAAATAGTTCCACCAGTTACTACCCATAGCTAAATAAAAAAATCCTAACTATCAGAATTTAAGCACACAATGGATGTTGTCAGAAGCCTAAAGCATAAACTGAAACTTCATACGGAACTTTATCAGCAGCTTCTCCTGATGGCATAAGACAGCTTCTAGTGCTCATTACAGGACAGTTCCCCACAGATACCCAAGGTAGTATGACTGGCTGAAACTCACATATCATATTTGATCTGAGATTTTATAAGAATTGTAGCAATCACCTCCTCGTTTTTAGAAGGGTAACAAATATTTTGAAAAATCCTCGACCAACTTTATTAATAGAGTTGTTATATATTTACAATATATTAAAAAAAGTCCACTGGAATATGAGGGAAAAAAAATTAAGGCACTGTCAAGAAGCTGATGATGATCAATGACTGAGACAAACTCCCGTTTAGCTAATTAGAACCACTGATGAGCAATAATGATATGAGCTAAGAATATTTGCAGACTTCTTTAGGATGAAAAATGGAGCGAAGAGAGGCTGTCAATTTGTACAAGTTTTAAGCTCCAATCAGTTTTCCCATGAGTACTACCCATTTTAAATGTTTAACACAGATGTATTTAGCTACAAAGATTATAGAGATTCAGCTTCCTACAAAAATGAAGAAACTGAGAAAATATTCTTAAGCTTAACACTTTTCCTGTGTTATGATTTTTTTTCCTGTGTTATGCTATACTTTACACAACTGGGCAGGATAATATTTTTGAGGTTTGGCACATTTTTAATGGCTTGTGAAAAATGAAACATTAGACGATGAGGAAACATTTAACTATGAATGCGGTACGAATACAGTACACGTACTACAAAAACCTTAAGGTTTTAAAAAACAGAATTTTGCTGAAGTTTATAAACTACCATGCTTCCCAAAATCTTCAGCAAAGGCAGTCTGGGAAAAGAGGCACTTTGTATGCTACCACAAGTCTTAATCAGTCAAGCAATTAACCATTTCTCAAGAAAAAGTAATTCAGAGTTATATATAATTATGTCATTTTTACATCAATTAAATGAAAATAATTTTAACTAATATATTGAATTTGCTGTTTCCAGGTTTCATGGAATATGTCCTTTCAGTTTCACAAATAGCAGGATTTAAAAAAAAAAAAAGGCATCTACAAATTTGGCCTTAAACAGCTGAGAAAGTTAAGGTTACACTGCAAACTTTGGGCTGTGTGGTAAAAGTACAATGGCTATATTTTAACAGTATACCTATATAACTAAAAATAAACTACTTCTAGAAATATTGTTACCTTCAAAAGACATTTCTTTGAATCTAAAGCACTGCAGAACTAGAAAGGCTAAAAAATATCAAAAACATCAGCTTGTTGCATTGTGTGATGCAACATTCGGGCCTCAGAGCCTGAAGTCAGGGACCGGGGGCTGTGTGAACGCCCCGTAATCCAGGAGGAGATGGTTAGTGACCTGCTGTGCCAGTTGGACACCCACAAGGCTATGGGCCCGGATGGGATTCACCCCAGAGTAATGAAGGAACTGGCAAATGAACTTGCCAAACCACTCTCGATTATCTACCAGCAGTCCCGGTTAACTGGAGAAGTTCCAGATGACTGGAAATTAGCAAATGTAACGCCCATCTACAAGAAGGGTCGGAAGGATGATCCAGGGAACTATAGGCCTGTCAGCCTGACCTCGGTGCCAGGCAAGGTGATGGAACAGATCATCCTGAGTGCCATTACACAGCAGATGCAGGACAATCGGGGCATCGGGGTCAGCCAACATGGATTCATGAAAGGCAGGTCCTGCTTGACCAACTTCATCTCCTTCTATGACCAAGTGACCCGCTTAGTAGATGAGGGCAGGGCTGTGGATGTAGTCTATCTAGACTTCAGTAAGGTATTCGACACTGTCTCCCACAGCATCCTCCTAGGCAAACTGGCTGCCCGGGGCTTGGATGGGTGGATTCTTCGATGGGTTAAAAACTGGCTGGATGGCCGAGCCCAGAGAGTGGTGGTGAATGGGGTAAAGTCCAGCTGGCGGCCGGTCACTAGCGGTGTTCCCCAGGGCTCAGTTCTGGGGCCGGTGCTGTTCAATATCTTTTTAGATGATCTAGACGTAGGGATTGAGTGCACCCTCAGTAAATTTGCAGATGACACCAAGCTGGGTGGCAGTGTCGATCTGCTGGAGGGTAGAAAGGCCCTACAGAGGAATCTGGGCAGGTTAGATAGATGGGCTGAGACCAACGGCATGAGGTTCAACAAGAATAAGTGCCGGGTCTTACACTTTGGCCACAACAACCCCATGCAGCGCTACAGGCTGGGGGAAGAGTGGTTAGAAAGCGGCCCGGTGGAAAGAGACCTGGGGGTGCTGATCGACAGCCAGCTAAACATGAGCCAGCAGTGTGCCCAGGTGGCCAAGAAGGCCAACGGCATCCTGGCCTCTATTAAGAATAGTGTAGCCAGCCGGTCTAGGGAAGTGATCGTCCCTCTCTACTCGGCACTGGTGAGGCCACACCTTGAGTACTGTGTCCAGTTCTGGGCCCCCCACTTCAAGAAAGATGTTGAGGTATTGGAGCGAGTCCAGAGGCAGGCGACCAAGCTGCTGAAGGGTCTGAAGGGTATGACCTATGAGGAACGGCTGAGGGAGCTGGGGTTGTTTAGCCTGGAGAAGAGGAGGCTCAGAGGTGACCTTAGTGCAGTCTACAACTACCTGAAGGGAGGTTGTAGGGGAGTGGGAGTTGGCCTCTTCTCCCAGGCAACTAGTGATAGGACAAGAGGACGTAGCCTCAAGCTTCACCAGAGGAGGTTCAGGTTGGACATTAGGAAGAATTTCTTCTCAAAAAGGCTTATTAGACGTTGGAACGGGCTGCCCAGGGAGGTAGTGGAGTCACCATCTCTGGATGTGTTTAAGAAAAGACTGGACATGGCACTTAGTGCCATGGTCTAGTTGACATGGTGGTGTCAGGGCAATAGTTGGACTCGATGATCCCAGAGGTCTCTTCCAACCTGGTTGATTCTGTGATTCTGTGATTTAATTTGATTATCACCTCTCTCAGTCTTCCCACTTCCAGCTATTTTACAGACTTACACAAGTGCATACATTCAATGTTGGTATCAAATAGATAACGAATTGCCCATGTGCAAAGTGGAGTTGTAGAGCACAGACTGTCAATGTTACTGTAAATATGGCACCAGTATTGTAGTTTACTGTGTACAGCCACATCTCTGCAGCTGCACAGTCAGTGGTTAGCAGAAAGAAAGCCTATGCCTTAATCTTCCAACTAGAAACCGTACTGTATTTCCACGTACCTATTAAGAGGAGATAAAAAAATAGTGCTAAATAGTTTTCATTTAACAAAGTTTATTTTCACCTCAGTTTCTAAAAGTTCCTTATACTTCATGATGAATTATAATTGATACACATTATAATTATTTTTTTCTTTTAATACTTACAAATAGTACTTTTAAAATATTTGGACAGCATAGAGCAAAGAGAATTCAAATTGATAGCACACATTTTGCACTTTTCTAAGACAGAAGTTATTTTCTATAGCAAAATTGCATACAACTATTCTTGTTTCCTTACAAAAATAATTTAAGATCTAATTAAAGAAAAGTTGCAAAATTAAATTATTTCCTTAGTGAATTATTTATAGAGCCAGTTCTATGTTCCATGGTACGTATCAAAATGGAAAAGCATCATTATTGTAATTTTTCTTACATCTCTAACTTGATTGATTTAATTCATTAGATGATTAAGGCCTCTTATTTTAAGCAATGTACATAAAATACTAAACATATTTTTTCACTACAGTAGTAAAGAAAATAGTGACATTTTTCCCTAATAATTTTGCAAACATTTTTCATCTAAAATACAGAAGCCTCTTACAGTGTTCAAAATATCAGCACTTCAGAACAGACTGCTTTAACATCTGCACATCACCAGGGTTTCCCCCAAGGATTTTTAAATGATGCCTGCCTGTGCTGAATAAAGTGCTAACTTGCACCTTGCATTTCAAACTGTGTCCTGAGCAGCCATCCAGTTGGTATACCACCAGCTGAATTCCCAGAGGCCACTGTTCAATCAGGCTTGACTGCAATTATCATGTCGATATTTTGTGCTCCGATATGCAGATATGCACACATGCAAGCTGCATAATACCACCTTCTCCATGGAATGTTGACTTATGTTCAATGTTCTGAGAATTTTTAATGAAACAGGATATTAAACTTTCATCAACTGTAGAAAAATCACAATTATTTGACCTTAGATAGAAAGGTTGTAATCTTACGTTCTATTATTCTGTCCACTTTGTTGAGTGATAATAACTAGGGAGTCCAGTTTATTTTAAACTCAGAGTGACAAAACAGTAATGGCCTTTAAAAACGTGTTAGAACTTGTTTACTTCTCGTTCTCCTGTCATGCTGTTTCCTGTTAATTTTCACAAGAGTAAAATGGTAAGTGATTTAAGAAAGTTTCTGCAAGCTATTTATTGTCCCTTCAAAAGATGCAAGATATAGTTTTTTAAATCATTTTTCAATTAACATCAGCAATCTATATTGCTCATTCATACACCACATTCACTTATCCTTTTACATAAAAAGTACTTGTCATTTTTAGTGTATCTGCATATCATCAGTCGGTGAGGAATCTATGTCAACCAGTTTAATGTTTCTTCCACAATTTGCTATTTACAGGATGCAGCAAACTGCAGAGTAAGTTCCTGTGATTACCTTTCCAAAAATTCTTTTGTTTTTTTCTGATTGCTTGCTCTTCAGCCAAGGTTTTGTCCATTTGTACACGTTCAAACAGATGTAACTCCCCAGGAAGAAAAACAACAAAACTCTCCTGTAATCACTGGCACTAACATTCAGGTTGCCACTGTTTCCCAGAGTAGCCTGAAATGATAAATCCATTCTTGCTCTTTGTTACGACTTGCAAGACATGGCACACTTGGAAGTTAGGTGCAGAAAAACATTTATGTAAGGCAAGCTTGCCAAATGTAACTATCTGCGAGGGTATCGTCTAGCATAATAGAATCCCCATTTACATCCACCAAGTCTTATATCACTGCCACAGTTTGATTATTAATGGATCTTGCTATATCTCCCTTCCAGAAGAAAGGAAAGGAGTCAGCTAGAAGCCCTAGAGGAAAATTAGAGTCAGTTGACTTGTCAAGATTTCATGTATAAGAGAAAAGACTTAAAGGAGAGATCTCAAAGTTTATAAAAATATTTCAAAACCTTTGATACTCTCATCTGAACCCCAACTCTATTTGAGTTTATACATCCATTTACTTGTAAAAGGTACTTTCTAGCACTTTTTTTTTTCCACTCATCATGAAAAAAAAAAAGAATCTTTCAAAAGGCAGTCAACTAGAAATAGCATGCGCTTTACATAATACTGAGATCAATAGTATTTAAAGTAGCTAGAAAGTGTACTAACATGAGTAGTACTTTTACAATGGCTTGTTTGAAAAATACCTGGAGGGTTTTACATATCCCAAAGGCATTTCTCATTTGCACAGTAAAGATAATTTTTTGTTTATATCTGAATATTAAAATGGGAATATAGTTACAGTTATCCAGCAAGAACTGCAAAGACTGCTGAAAAGTAAAATATCATTGGTATATTACAGGAATCAACAGCACAGCCATAAAAAGGTACCAGATACATTTTTACAATTTTAGGGCAGGCAAACTTCTATTTTGGGACCATGAAAGCACTTCAAAATAGCACACAAATAATGGAAACCTACTACTAAATCCTCCCTATGTCCCCCAAATTATGCCTTGTACATTTTCCTGGTTTATTTGAGAAAAAAAAAATACTATAAGGAATTGCCTAATGCTACAAATACAAATTCATGCTACAAATATAAATTACCTGACTGTATGGCTAGTACTGACCAATCAATTTCTCCTAATATATATTTTTTCTTCTTTCTTCATCACACACCCGTGGTGTACAAGGTTGTAAATGAACATTTTGTCCTTTCACACTTGCATCTTTTTATTCCTGTCACTGTAATCTCCCAAAGAAAGTCCGGCTGTTGCTCTCGTCAATTTAAAGACTGAAATCCACTAGACAATGTTGTTTGGTTCATTATATATGTGATCTAGGATACACATGACTAAGCTTTCTTAGACTCTGTCTGCTTCCATTAGGTAGCTGGCTTCTGATCTCAGGTAGTCTATAACAAAGACTTCATGGACCCTGAAAGGTTCTTGGTCATAGAATTTTGGGGGGAAAGAACAGACTGAAAAATGAAGCTATGGAAACACTGGTGGTATCCATGTCACAAGCAGAAACAACAATAAGTTTAAATCCATTTCATTCTGTTTATATCTATCTCAAAAAGCCAGGGCAAGGTAGCAAATATTATCAACTTAGATACGACTGGGTCACTGTTATTCCTAATACAGATGAGAAGGGAAAAAAGTCTCTAAGAAGACTCAAGCTGGTTTTCATCACATTTCAGTGCAAATTTTCAATTTCTAGCTCTTGTCTGAAACAACCGTGTAAAATATAAAAAACAGGCTGTGAGCAGCACAGATCTGCCTAGTGACATGCTTCAGGATTCATTTTGCTTTTAACTGCTACTTGGTAATCCCATCTCTTTATCATTAAAATCCATGTATTTTTCCTAGATTAAAAAAGCCAGAAAATCACTTGTCCTGTAATTTGCTGGACAGCAGCAGTGCCAGGCAGCAGATTTCCCTGGAAAACTAATCAACATATTGGAACTGAGATAAACCGATACCGTAGCAATATATAAAAACATATTTACCGCTATAAGGCAAAGAATAAGACAAAAACTTTTCTGAAAGGATGAGACTGTGAAGAGGTACAGTCATGAAATAGAAGCTACTTAGGAAAAGATTATGGAAAGTCATAGATGAAAAAGATAGAAGAGAATATATGAGGCTGTAATTTGGTGGTACAAAACATTCACAGGTAAAGCTGGGCAAGAAATTATTTCCAAAGTGGCAATTAGACCGTTCTCAGGCAAAAGAGATGAAGCTACATCAATTAAAGAGAAAAATACACACTATTGCTCCATCTGTCAAATCAAAGCAACCCCAAAGTTCAAAGTCGTGATTAATAAAACTCCTATATACTGAATGGTTTTTATCCAAACTTATTCCAGGATTCTCTGGGGTAATGGTAACACCTAAAAAGATGCTGTGGAAGCAATTTCTTTTTTCTTAATTCTGTAATTCTGAGAAGCATGGGAAAAGTATGATATAGATGTATAGCCTTGAGTTCCTGAGAGGTGTTCTAAAGCATTAGTGTTCTTCTGAAAGAAGAGAGGACATAAAAAACTAGATAAGCACCTTAATAGAAGTATGTTGCACGCGTTCACATAAGAGCACCAATCATCAGTCTCTACACAAAGTGCAAAGCGCACACGTGAACGTATCTTTACCTTCATACATAACAGACTATTATAAACCAGATTTCTGTAGCAAGTCTGACTGCCTGAACGCTACGTTAAAAGGGTTTCACAAACATTTCCTACCATTGTAAAAAAATTCAGCTCATTATCATGCTTTTGGGCATCAAGGTGGTATCTAAGAGCCTCATGTTCATTGTATCAATCAGGATAATGCACACACAATAATGAATTTCTGTTCTAAATAAAGTATAAAATGATTTAAAGCAAGGGATAACTACCAAGCATAAAAATATTCCTAGACATGAAGAAGGATAAACAAAGAAGACAGACTGTATCTTTTACAGGCATACAAGCCAAGAACTCCAAATAATTCATTGTATTCACCATTATTTAAATGCATGCTTTCTAACATCTCTATGCTTCAATTTGTCCTAATATCCTGATTATTTTTATATGCAACGCAAATATATATATTAATATTACTCATATATTAATATTACTTTCCAAATCAAAACATGCAAGCAATGTGAAAGTAGTACACTGTCCTAAGAGCCAAGCTACTACGCTCTGCAGGTAAGTGTCCCAGTACAGAGCCAGAAGTTATTTGACACCATCATTGGTGACCACATGTGAACTCTCGGGTAACAGCTGTCTTAAAACTAGTTGCATGAGCTTATGCCATCAATTTCTTCCCCTGGATGTGAATGCTTCAGAATATTAGCTATAGTTGGACAAAATTTGCATTGCTTTATGCAGTGCAGAAAATGGGACAACACTACAGTGAATGCACACCCAGCTAAACAACTTAATGTTATATTTTCAGAAGTGGAAGAACGTTTACTGATCAAGTTCAAAAAGGGAAGACGTGAACAAACAAAACATGCCATTCAAGATCAAAGCACTGAATGGGAACCCAAAGGAGCTAGGACCCCTCCTGGCTCTATGACAAGCTTCCCAAGTAACACTGGCAAGCCATTTAAAAAAGTTAAAATCCATTTTTTCTTTTTTTAAAAAAATTGACTTTTTCATTTTAAGAGAGGAAACTCCTGGCACCCTGAGCAACAGAACAGACAAATCTTTTGACCATAACAGAATCAAGTGTTTGGATTCTGACAGTCACGTTACCAACTCATTCACATTCTCCTTATCTTTGGCTTACAAAATTCTGAATTTGTAAATATTAGCATTCTAAAACAATCAATCACATACAGTGATGTTTAACTAACATTTATAACAATCAGGTGATAAGTACCATGAGGAAACGGTCATCATTAGTATTCTCAGAGGACTAGTTATTAAACTGCATAGTCATCTCCTCTGTTACCATGTCATAGAATCACAGAACCACAGAATGCTTTGGGTTGGAAGGGACCTTAAAGATCACCTAGTCCCAACCCCTCTGCCATGGGCAGGGACACCTTTCCACTAGACCAGGTTGCTCAAAGCCTCATCCCACCTGGCCTTGAACACTGCCAGGGAGTGGGCATCCACAGCTTCTCTGGGCAACCTGTTCCAGTATCTCACCACCCTCACACTGAGGGATTTCTTCCTCATATCTCATCTAAATCTACCCTCTTTCAGTTTAAAACCGTTACCCCTTGTCCTATCACTACACACCCTTGTAAAAAGTCCCTCTCCAGCTGCCTTGTAGGCCCCCCCCTTCAGGTACTGGAAGGCTGCTATAAGGTCTCCCCAGAGCCTTCTCTTCTCCAGGATAAACAACCCCAACTCTCTCAGCCTGTCTTCATAAGAGAGGTGCTCCAGCCCTCTGATCATCTTCGTGGCCCTCCTCCGGACTCGTTCCAACAGGTCCATGTCCTTCTTATGTTGGGGACCCCAGAGCTGGACGCAGTACTCCAGGTCGGGTCTCATGAGAGCAGAGTAGAGGGGCAGAATCACCTCCCCTCGACCTGCTGATCACGCTGCTTTTGATGCAGCCCAGGATACGGCTGGCCTTCTGGGCTGCAAGCGCACATTGCCAGATCATGTTGAG
This sequence comes from Nyctibius grandis, assembly GCF_013368605.1. NCBI lineage: Eukaryota > Metazoa > Chordata > Aves > Nyctibiiformes > Nyctibiidae > Nyctibius > Nyctibius grandis. The sequence continues at coordinate 38,354,512 of NC_090695.1, read as the reverse complement.
CTTCTTGTCAACCATCATGCCCAAGTCCTTCTCCTCAGGGCTGCTCTCAATCCATTCTCCACCCAGCCTGTATTTGTGCTTGGGATTGCCCTGACCCACATGCAGGACCTTGCACTTGGCCTTGTTGAACTTCACGCGGTTCGCATTGGCTCACTTCTCAAGCCTGTCAAGGTCCGTCTGGATGGCATCCCTTCCCTCCAGCATGTTGACCACACACACACACCTTGGTGTCGTCGGCAAACTTGCTGAGGGCGCACTCAAACCCACTGTCCATGTCACCGACAAAGATGTTAAACAAGACCGGTCCCAATACTGACCCCCGAGGAACGTCACTCGTCACTGCTGTCCACTTGGACATCGAGCCATTGACCACAACTCTTTGAGTGTGACCATCCAGCCAATTCTTTATCCACCAAGTGGTCCAACCATCAAGTCCATGTCTCTTCAATTTAGAGACAAGGATGTCATGAGGGACAGTGTCAAATGCTTTGCACAAGTCCAGGTAGATGACATCAGTCACTCTTCCCTTTTTTATCAACACTGTAACCCTGTCGCTGAAGGCCACCAAATTTGTCAGCCGTGATTTGCCCTTAGTGAAGCCATGTTGGCTGTCACCAATTACCTCCCTGTTTTCCATGTGCCTTAGCATAGTTTCCAGGAGGATCTGCTCCATGATCTTGCTGGGCACAGAGGTGAGACTGACTGGCCCGTAGTTCCCCAGGTCTTCCTTTTTTCCCTTTTTAAAAATGAGGGTTATGTTTCCCCTTTTCCAGTCAGTGGGAACTTCACCAGCCTGCCACAACTTCTCAAAAATGATGGATAGTGGCTTACCAACTTCATCTGCCAGTTCCCTCGGGACTCTGGGATGGACCTCATCAGGTCCCATGGACTTGTGCACCTTCAGGTTCCTCAGGTGGTCTCAAACCTGATCTTCTCCTACCGTGGGGGGTTCTTCATTCTCCCGGTCCCTGCCTTTGCCTTCTATGACTTGGACAGTGTGGCTTGAGTGCCTGCTGGTGAAGACTGAGGCAAAGAAGTCGTTGAGTACCTCAGCCTTCTCCATATCCTGGGTAACCAGGTCTCCTGTTTCCTTCTGCAAGGGCCCACATTTTCCCTAGTCTTCCTTTTATCACTGACATACTTACAGAAGCTTTTCTTGTTGCCCTTGATGTCCCTGGCCAGATTTAATCCTACCAGGGCTTTAGCTTTCCTAACCTGATCCCTGGCTGCTTGGACAATTTCCCTGTATTCCTCCCAGGCTACTTGGCCTTGCTTCCACCCTCTGTAGGCTTCCTTTTTGTGCCTCAGTTTATCCAGGAGCTCCTTGTTCATCCATGCAGCCTTCTGGCATTTTTGCCTGACTTCCTCTTTGTCAGGATGCATTGCTTCTGAGCTTGAAGGAGGTGATCCTTGAATATTAACCAGCTTTCTTGGGCCCCTCTTCCCTCCAGGGCTTTACCCCATGGTACTATACCAAGCAGCTCTGTGAAAAGGCCAAGGGTTATCCAACCACTTAAAACAACCACTTATGACACCAGGTTATCCAACCACTTATGATATTGCCAAATGTCATTTACCTCCTCTTGCTCTTCCAATAAAAAAATAGAATATGCAGTACATTTATAATTTTAAAATTGAATTCAACTGTAGCACAGCAACCTCAGTGAAAACAGATTTTGAAGCATACTTCAACTTATACCAAAAAAGGAAACTTGCAACATATTCTAGATACTCTTGATAAAATTTAACAATGGCATTTTTGTAACACATTTTTAAAATCCTACATAGTTCTCAATTAAAACGATAAAGAATATGGTATCAGCAGGGTTTTTTGTTTTTGTTTTTGTTTTTGTTTTTTTTTTAGTATCATGTTAAATCTTTAAACTCACCTTTCCACAACCAAGCTGACAGCTTTGGTGATATCTGGATTTGCCACTTGGAGATGTTTCCACAGAGACCACACAAATTCTTTATCAGCCTTAGAAACAGGAGAAAAAAAAAAAGACAAAAATACATTAAATTTGTGCTATGTCTGTTATAGATGAAAAAGTTGTACTGTGCATATTCAAAAGACAATTACAAAAAAACCCTCTATTCTAGTAAGAATTCCCTACAAGTTACTTGCTGTCTCATGAATAAAAAAAACATGGCAAACAGTTCTCTTGAATAAACAAAGTTTTAACCATACAGAATTTTGAAGGAAGACAAAGACCTACAATCAACAATAAAAGAGTACACAAAGTAACATAAGGCAGCAGAAATTGACATTATTCAAACAAGGCTGCCTTTTGCTATATCAATTACTGGTACTTCTAGCAGCAGGACACAATTTCTATTAATAAACATTGAGCCTGGAATACATGTTTCAACATTAAGTTTTACCATATGCAGCTCTTAGATTTTATTTCAAAATAGACAGTAAATCAGTCTTCTAACATACGCTCAGCTACCCTGCATTATATAAAAGCTTCTGAAAAAAATCTAAAGTGAGAGCAAGAAAACTATGTTCTTTAAAAATACACTTAAATTTTGTGAAAACTAGATGTCAGCTAAAAGCTTTTCCAGATTTACATTTTCTACTACATATAAGTTTTTATTTGGCACTGATGTATTTTCATTCTAATACAGTTTTATTAATGGAAGCACCAATATTGATGTAGCTATGTTACAAAATAAAATTATAATGTGTTAATTACATAAAAATGTTGGGGGGGGGGGGTGGAAATCAGCAAAAGATGAACAATAAGAAAGCATGTGTACATAAACCATGGACTGGACTAAGACCAAACCTGCTTAAAAAAAGCCTTAACATAAAATTGGAAATTAATAAGCCAAAACCATCATAGAATCATATTGGCAGCTAGGTACATTCAACAGGTAAAAATCACAGGAGTGCATCTTAGTCTACCTTTTACTTTTTTGAATGTTAAAGAGAAATAGAATTTACATGAGGATAATACATGACCTAAAAGGAAAACCAACACTATTACAGCTATCCATTTTCCTGGTTCCTTCTCCTCCCAAGCTTCTGGAATGTAATCTACTAAGATATGGCAGGTATCATTAGTTAATCAGAAGACCACTAAAATAGGCTAAACAAACAAAACAGTATCTCATCTCTGCACAACTCCATCTTAATCCTGATTATCAAATGAAACAGCAGATTCAAGTTCTTATCTTGATCTCCACTGTTCAGTTTCTTCATAAGTTTCCCACTCAGTTTCTTCTTTCTCTGATTTCTCTTTTTCTATGAATAAGAACTGATTGCACCTTTGGTCACAGTACTGTGAGCCCACGACTCCAAACAGCTAAAAGCAATGATCATCTAAGACACAAAACAGCTCAACAGAACTACAAGTTTGACAGGCCTCACAAGAGTCAATAAAGACCACAAACTGTATGATTAGAGTAAATCTCAGGAACAGAAATTGCTTTTCCTATTTTTGCTACCTTTTCATTTGCTCCTGATCAGTTTTGCCTTCTAGGAAGCAGAACTGAACGTTAAAAGCAACATCATTTCCAGCGCATGACAATCACTCCATCCTAATGTTTCTCTTTCTTCAGAACAAGACGACAACTATCTTCAATATGAATCAAAAGATCTCTCTAAAGCTAGCAGAGTTTTATCAAGATTTATCAGTGTATTGAGTCTAAATTATTTTATCAAGATTAATACCACAACAGCCAAATACATTGAATTATGGATTTAACAAACTTTAACAATGATTACAGAAGAAACAGGAGATAAGGTTGTATCTATTTTCTCCATGATTTATGAGGAAAGCTTTGAAGATTTTTTTAAAAGTTCTGATATGTCTTTCCTTCAAATTTAGAAATGCATACTTCAAATTTTAAAATTGCATAGAGAAGTGAAGCAATGCTGAACTTACAAGAAGACATATGAAAAATCCTGAGCAAGTGAGAAGTGAGGGGTTTTATGATTACCAGTGTAAAAATATCTTACTCTTTCAACTATTGTAATTTCTGGATTACTTTTATTTAAATCTTTAATTGCCATCACCTTCTTCAACCAAGCAATGGAGAAAACTTTACGGAGATTTCATGCCCTATCGATGCATTGCTGTAAACCCAGAAAAATTCACTCATCTACTGTAAGAACGCACACCGCTAACAAATCCAACTAGCCTTCTGACTGAATTAGAAAGTAAATAAAACAAAGGCGCTGGCCACAAATATCCTACAATTCAAGACTATTATCAGCTTATGAAAGCTGGACTACAGCAGAAAGAGTTTGTCTTTCATAAAACCAGAGAAATTTCATCCAACTGCCTTTGCAGGACATACACAACTTTTAAAGTGTTGACAGGCAGACTTCATTTCTGTGATTTCCAAACAAAACCAAACAATTAACAAAAAACTTTGTGTACAAAGAAATGGGGCACAAACTGTTCTTTAAAACCCCTTGAAAGGAACATCAGCTTTCTCTAACCAACTGGGTTAGCAGCGTAAGGACTCTTCAAAACCGAAAGTGATCTTGCTGCGTGCAAGCAAACAGTAACTAACTGGATTATAGTGCACTATGGTGCATAACCGCATTCACTTTTTGAAAAAAGATAACACCAAAACTAAGCCATACACCATATAAACAAGGACTCAAATGACTTCACATCAGTATCCAAGTCTTTACGCAGCAGAAGTGCTAAAAATTATTTCACTTTCAGCTAGGAATTAAGGTAAAAGACAAACAGTAAGCATCACATTAATTAGCTTACTCAGTTCAGGCCAAAAAAGATGGCTATCCACGTGTTTTGTTTGGGGTTTTTTTTAAAAAGAAAAAAAGCACAACCTCCCATTGTGTGCTGTCCCTTTATGCCATCTAATACCTTGGACTTCTACATATCTGGTCTTAAAGACTATAAAAAGTGTGCACTTTTTTCATGTGTCCTCAAAAAAGCCACCATCTCCTGAAAGTGCCTTACCATGCCACCTGAAAAGTCACAATGTGTGTACACTGTGAACCAGGCATGACCTACAGCTTCTTCTCAGGCAGAAACAGCATAAAAAATAAAAATGTTTTTCAGATTTGGAAAAACTGCTTCAGGCTTCCAAAAAGCATTAGGATCTATACAGAACATGGACTCTGAGCATTTTTAACATCTTAAAATATCTTGTAGTTATGCTGGGAGTCCAGCAAAGAAAAAACACAAAGCCAAACAAAAACTCACTAAATAATAGCAAAGTAAATGTGATTTCTTTTCAATCATTTAGAAGGACAGTAAGTCAGTAGTTCTTACACTCCAAATGACATCACTTTGAATATAAGGAAATCTTTGAACCACAATAGAGGAATAAACCACTATCTAATAAACTATGTCTAACTCCTAATTTTAAAATAATTTTAATTCAAATCTCTCAGTTAATCAAGAATATGGAGAGCAGAACTGAATTGATAATAGTGCTTGAATATTTTTAATATATTTAATACACAATTCACTGTGTATTTTTACACTAAAATCGCTAACAAATTAGTCTAAGGGCCATGAAGTCATTACAGTACAGAGAAGTCCAAATACAACAAAATGCCAACAGTATTCACTTTCAAACACTCAAAAATCTGGAGTCAAACAAACAATCAAAGTTTCTGATGCTGATTTATGAGCTCACGAGCTTTGTTCAGCTCAGTCTTGTTTGCCTGTTCAAGGATTTGGATTTGCTTACCATCACACTTCCTTAGCTTTTTTCTTTACTGTCCTGTATGCAAGACCACAGAAGTAGCTGTTGGATTTTCTGCTTATTTATTTATGTATTAGAAGAGCTGAGACGCTTGGGCTTCTTCATGACTTCAAGAAGCACTATCAAATATCACAAGACTCATTACAAGCAGCAGTGGCTGCCTGTTGCCCTACCCTGCAGGTTCCTACACACTCCAGGTCCCAGCTGGGGAACAGAACAGTGAAGAACTTTCAGACACATACTTCTCAGCATAGCATTCCTCCATTACAAAAAACAACAGAAATGGAAAACTACAATAAGATATACTGAATTGTTCCTAATGAACAAATATGTAGAAAATATATATATGTACAACACAACAAGAGGGAAATGTTCACATCTCTCCCATGATTTTTGCTGAGTATCCAGCATGTATTGAGCCTCTGGCAATCTAGTTTCTACCTAATCTTTGCCAAGACTTCCAGAAACTGACCTTTTGGTAATAAACAAAATATGACATTTCAATGAACTTTGTCCTCCTAATGAGAACACAGACACTCAGGTAAATGATCTCTTCCATGGAATAAGCAGTTCAAATTAAACTCAAAGCACCTATAACTATTTCACAAATAGACTACTTTCAAAGTTGTCCAAGGAAGAGTAAAATTAACTCCAAGTTGTACTCATGCCAGTGAAATTGTCAGTCCTTACATAACTAAGTTCTGCAACATTTGTCTGTGCTGAAAGAACAGTAGGTAAAGTAAGAGTGAAAAAGCCATCCTAACTTAAAAATAAAAAAGCTTGCTTGTAGTAAGGAGTACCATGTGAACAGCATGCACTACATAAACAGCTAAACAGAAAAGCCTAAGTACTGCCCATTAAAAAAAAAAACCCACAAAAAAAAAGAAAAACACAAAACACAAACAAAAACCTTCCCTAGTCATCTGGAAATAAGTGAAAAATCACTGGAACTTCCAGAACTGAAAAACAATGCCATTTCAATAAATTTTTGATGACGGTAGGAAGTTACTATGAATGAGCACACACAAAACTGTAAAGCAATGCTGTAATTATATCAACAGATATTCTAATCTAAATCAACAAATGCCTTTCACTGGATATTTGTATTTCTGTAAATGCACACAAAACAAAGCAGCATCCTGCTTAAGTGGACTTCTGCTGAAAGAGTAAGGACACAAACATTTCTTCCAATATATGTATATGTTACCAGTAAAAGAACAAAACATCATTTGCAGTCAAAAATCTGTGAACTTTATTACATAAAGTTTATACAGAAATGTACAAGATTTCTCATTATGACAATAAAACATTAGTCCATTAATGGTAAGTTACCATAAAATGTGACTTTCTTTAACATGCCAAGCATTTTAATAGCTAACACTGTTTCATTTAAATCTATAAGTAATTAAGCATTTTGGATAACAGAATGAGTATCAGCCATAAATTATTACAGTTTTAAGATGAAAAGAAGTTTAGACAGCCTTTTTAAGCTCTTGGCACAATTAGCGGAGGTGGTAAGGCTGTTCCCTGAATGGTCTTGGGAGCCAAATAATTTCTTCTGACAAAGGCTGCTTAGACTGAAGTTGGCACAGAAAAACACTACAGCTGTCAAAGCCTGGGATGTATCAATCTTCAGCATACCCAAGGAACATTCAGCCTACTCAAGCGTACATTAACAGCTCAAGAGGTCAGCAAGAACATACCTTGAACAGCTGAGAACTTATATACACAAAGCAGAATACAGATGTCATTTAAAAGTTAGCAAAAATTACTCATTAAAACTAAGATTATTCACAACACATGTCATGTCAGATAAAGACGCTCACCCTGCAATCAAGTTTGCACCAGAACTAAAGAATTATGAAAGAAAAAAACAGAGCGCACTGTGTATCCCCTGAAAAGTGTGATTTTCCCTCAGCCTACAGTGAAAGTAACTGTAGTTCATCACCACACTGAAAGACATACAGAAATTAAAAGTAACAGGCCTTCTTTGCAAAGGAAACTGGATTTTTTTTTTTACTGATTTTTAACAGCAGCAAGCTCAGAAGCAGGGACAAACATAAGATGAGACACTGTCAAAGGTTATATGGCATGACTAGCTACAGTAAAAGTGCTTGCAAGTGAAGTCGTGAATTTTTTAAACATTAGTGTAAGTCACAAAACAAAGAATCCCTCTGGCTTATAAGCAGGGAAAGACAAATATTCTTATTTAAATTAAAACAATTTACTTTCTTTTTGGAAAAGAAATACAACTATAAATCTAGACATTTGATATCAAACGTATGTAAAACTGTATCAATATTGTATACAGTTATTTGTCTAATGAAAACTTAAAAGTGACCTAAACATAGAATGTTTTGAGTATTTTTACAATGCTTTATCAAGGAGAATTAGAATTAGCTGGCATTCTTTTAAAGTAATGATACTGAATTGCTATAGGAAAAGCTTTTAAATTATCAGTGAAAGGAGTGCCAAAAGCATAAGCACTATTTTTTTTTTTTTTTTCCTCTCACAGGAACTACACATTCATGACAGTTTGGGTATAAATTTACAGGTAGGTTTAATTTTTGTTTAAATGTCTATCATGCACTGTGTTGAGAACAAGGATAAACTGACAAACCTCCTCGCTTAGTGTAAATTCATACATCAGGCATCTCAGTTACCTACAGTTTGAAATCAATACTCTTTTTGACATTTCACTATATTTTTTTCAAAGCATGTTAATTATTAGTAGCATTCGTATCATACCTTAAATTTTTATAGCATTACAAATCATTATGTACTAATTAGGAAGATACCATCTTCTGAAATCTGGAAGAGAACACCCCCAGAATAGGAAAAAAAAAACAAAACCCAAAACCCAAACAAACAACCTCTTCCTTACCCCCTTCCCTCCCCAATAACTGCTAGAAAAGCACAAGACACAAACTCTCGTTTTAGTTTTTTAATCAGTAGATACCCCCAAAAGGGAAAATTAAACAGCTGGGAGGACAGAGGGAGCTACTGGTTTACTGTTACTTTTAGTAAGAACTCTATAATAACCAGATACTGACAATTTTCTGTATTATAAAATGAATATTTCAATACAAAGTGAAATACGCATGACTGTCAGGCTAGAAGAATTTATATGGAAATGCAAAATACTATACGGAATGGAGAAAAAAAAAAAGGCATGAAATAACATGGCTGGTATAAGCACTGAAACATCCGCCAGCGAATTGTTAATATGGATTGTTTTGGGCTCCCCTAACGTCTAGTATACTTCTGACTAGAGCTCAAGCCTTTAATCAAGTTGATATATACGCTTTACACGCAAGTGACAGACTTGCTTCATGAGGTCTCAGAAGACTTTTAAACTTACAGTGCTGTACACTGACAGTACAGACCCTCTTGATCCTGCTGTGCCAGTGTTTCTTTGTGATTTCCCGTCATGTATTATATTCCTAAATAAGAGGTATCCTCTTTACAACCCAGCCAGTCCTGCTCAGTGGTCACAGTACAGAATTCTCTTACACTTTACAGAACCTATCTTTGAGGTGCCATGCTTTTCTACAACCTAGAAAGTCACTAGAAGATAAGACTGATCAGTGCCTCACAAGAAAATTTAGTGCCTTATACGCACCAGGCTCTAAAGATAACATTACGTTATTTTCAAGTTCACAAGTCACTCACATACAGTATGCAGTTACATCTAATTGCCAGGTAGAGATCTGTAAGAAGGCTGTATGCGACCCAATCAGATTGACAGCTTCAAAACAGATGCCATCAGCAAACAAGTGTATGTTCCTCCTTTCCTCCCCAATTCCTTAATGTTGCAGTATAAGGGGTATGCAACCAACATGTAATTTTATGATACCAGAAAAATAGTTTAATGTATCTTTAATATCTTCCAGCCATAATCTTCTATTTAAAGAATTTCCTGTTATCTTGTCTCTGTTGGTAGTTTTGGCAACAAAGATACTTTTGAATCAAAAATGGAAAAGAGAGTACTGTTTTACTTACACATAAATGTAGAATACAAAAAATTGTGTGGACATAAATATACACACATAACCTCCCCCCAAGAGATTGCATGCTTACTCAGAACTCTGTTGAAAGCAAACAGGCACCATAAAAATAATATAATGTTATCGTGTTACAATGTCAATGAAGTAATAGTGGTCTAGGCAAAAACAGTACACATGACATGCTGAGAGATGCTGTCATTACACATTATTTCATAAACAGACTCTCAGATTAGTCCATCAGTGTGACAAAAGACAACAATGCACTTAACTGAATAATTCTATTACAAATTCTTAATTGACATAAGTAACTGACTCATTGTGACACCAATGGACAAGAAATACAAGGTATTTCCTGGCCCTTCATGACACAGTCAATGAATTAACATCACAAAAGTCCGATCAGTACCATCACAGGACAGAAATAAACATGCATTAAATAGTAGAGAGAAGATAGCAGATAGACGTGGACCTGTCACACATGAACGCCACCCTCACTGAATAGCTTAAAGTAAATTACTTCCTTTGCTCTTTTTGACAAACAGTGAACACGCAGTCAGTATGCTCTGCGTGCCTTCATTCACTGGTACAGCTGTTACACCGACAGTTGCTTTATTCTGGGTACCCAACACTGAAAAGTTAACACTGGGTTGATGTAAGAATTGTTTTCAAAGAGCAGAGGATAGGATAAAGCAAAGGGTTTAGTTCCAGAGGTAAGGGCTTAGCTTTAATCTCTTTATAGATAAAGGATAGGATAACTCATCTGTGAGTTTTCATTTCAAGCTATAAATATCTAAACTACTTCACTTAAAATTAACTGTAGTCATTGAAGTAATTTGGATAGAAGACGCACAGAATGGAATAGGACATGAATTTTCAAAGTCACATAACTGCTTTCTGCAAGTGCTACAATTCTGAGAGTTATTTTAAGACTTCAATCACTTATTTGAGAGCACAGGATAATCTAAAAGTTTCAGCATAGGCCTAGAGTTAGTTTTTATTTAAATATACTGCTCTGGATTAATATAATCATAATACATTTGTGATTTTCAATCCATTTGAGAATACAGGAATGCACAAGTAGTTTTATTTTACAGACAATATAACCAGACACATACATTTGGATATATACACTCTGAATTACCATGACTAATCAAATAGAATTTAGGTCCATTGTGTCAACTCTGCCTCAAATGACTTTATAGTACTTTTCAAAACCTATAAAAATGTGGACAAATAGGAGAATATTTTCATACCTCCTAAGTTATGAGCTAAATAGTACCTGAAATAATTGAAACAGCACACATTTAATAACAACAAAGAACAAGATTATTTGAAGTCATTCTCTAAGAACAGCATACCTCCTCCTGAACCAAAATACAGTTTGACGGGAAAAACAGACCTGCTACAGCCATCTTCCTCCAGGCTGAACCTGTAACTACATGGTAAACGTAGACATCTCAGCATGTTCTACAGGCATTCTCAGTGCAGGGAAAAATTACAAGCAAGAGTCTACTTCTCCGCACATAAAACACAACTTCTTTTATTGAGAAACAACGTTTTGTTGTTCCCATAAAAGGTACCTTTTCACTCATGTCTATCTTGTGGCAGTCAGGCAAAGCCCTCAGTGACTGAACGAAAGGGAATACTGCACCCTTTTTTTAAAAAGGGAGGACCCTGGGAACTACTAACCAGTCAGCATCACTGCACTTCCCAGCAAGATCATGGAATGGATCCTTCTGGAAGCTATGTCAAGGCATACGGATGACAAGGAGGTGATCAAATATGACAACATGGCTTCACCAAGGGCAAACCACGCCTGACTAACCTAATGGCCTTATACAATGGAGTGACTGCATCAGTGGACAAGTGAAGAGCTACAGATGTCATCTACCTAGACTTCTGTAAAGCCTTTGATACAGTCCCCCACAACATCCTTGACACTTCTTTGGGTTTGATGGATGGACTGTTAGATGGGTAAGGAATTGGCTGGACAGCCCTGTCCAGAGAATTAGCAGTTAATGGCTCAATGTCCAAATGGAAACCAGTAACGAGTGGTGTCCCTCCAGGGTCCACACCGGGACCAATACTGTTTAGTACCTTTATAAATGCCATAGATGGTGGGATTGAGGAAATGCACCCTCAGCAAGTTTCCAGATGACACCAAGCTGAGTGGTGCAGTTTCTACAGCAGTGGGAAGGGATATCATATAGAGGGACACTGACAGGCTTGAGGAGTGGGCCCATGCAAACCTCATGAAGTTCAGCAAGGCTAAGTGCAAGGTCCTGCACCTGGGTCAGGGCAAATCCCAATATCAAGACAGACTGTGGGATGAATTGATTGAGAGGAGCCCTGTAGAGAAGAACTTGGGTATATTAATGGACAAAAAAAACAAATATGAGCCAGTAATGTGCACTTGCAGCCCAGAAAGCCAAGCCAACTGTATCAAGGCTGCATAAAAAGAAATATGGTCAGCAGTTCAAAAGAGATGATTCTCCCTCTCTACTCTGCTCTCGTGAGACCCTACCTGAAGTACTGCACCCAGCTCTTGGGAACCCAGCATCAGAAAGACACGTAATTGTTACAGCGGGTCCAGAGGAGGGCCACAAAAACAAGCAGAGGGATGGAATACCTTTCCTGTGAAGACAGGCTGAGAGAGTTGGCGTTTTTCAGCCTGGAGAAGAGAAGGCTCCCAAGGGACCCAACAGCAACATTTCAATAGCTAAAGGGGTTATATAAGAAAGACAGACTTTTTACCAAGGCCTGTAGCAACAGCAGAAGGGGCAACAGCTTTAAACTGAAAGAGGGTAGATGTGGGGTTCCCACGGGACAATAGTGGGAACGAGGTACTGAACGAGCTATGTCCAGGCATGTCCAGGGGGTGGTAATGGGGTGGTGATGAACTAGCCAATCATAATACATAACAAGGGCCTTAGCTATGAGACCAACAAGATATGGGGGAAGTTGAGGACCTTGGCTATGAGAAAAATAAGATATGGGGAAGCTGAAAAATAAGAAAGAATGCAGCACCTGCAAGATATAACTTTTTAGCATAAGCCAATCAGAACTAATATAGAGGTGTGTGAACAAAGCATACTAACCAATCATAATAGAAATGACATGTACACAGAGTGTGTACAAAAATAGAATAGAGGAGCCCCGGACCCCTGAGGCCCCAGAAGAAGTCAGGATAGTGGAGGAATCTGTCTTGGTAGATGAGGGCTGGGTCAGGGACCAATTAAGCAACCTGGATGTCCATAAATCCATGGGCCCTGATGGGATGCACCCGCGGGTGCTGAGGGAGCTGGCGGAAGTCATTGCTAGGCCACTCTCCATCATCTTTGCTAAGTCGTGGGCAACGGGAGAGGTGCCTGAGGACTGGAGGAAAGCGAATGTCACTCCAGTCTTCAAAAAGGGCAAGAAGGAGGACCCGGGTAACTATAGACCGGTCAGCCTCACCTCCATCCCTGGAAAGGTGATGGAGCAACTTGTTCTTGGTGCTGTCTCTAGGCACATCAAGGATCGGGGGATCATTAGGGGCACTCAGCATGGCTTCACCAAGGGGAAGTCTTGCTCAACCAACTTGATAGCCTTTTATGAGGATGTTAGCCAGTGGATAGATGATGGTAAAGCTGTGGATGTGGTCTATCTCGATTTCAGTAAAGCGTTTGACACGGTCTCCCACAGCATCCTCGCAGCTAAACTGGGGAAGTGTGGTCTGGATGATCGGGTAGTGAGGTGGATTGTGAAGTGGCTGAAGGAAAGAAGCCAGAGAGTGGTGGTCAGTGGGACTGAGTCCAGTTGGAGGTCTGTGTCTAGCGGAGTCCCGCAAGGGTCGGTTCTGGGACCAGTTCTACTCAATATATTCATTAATGACGTGGATGAGGGAATAGAGTGCACTGTCAGCAAGTTCACTGATGACACAAAACTGGGAGGAGTGGTTGACGCGCCGGAAGGCTGCACAGCCATTCAGAGAGACCTGGACAGGCTGGAGAGTTGGGCGGGGAGAAATTTAATGAAACATAACAAGGGTAAGTGTAGAGTCCTGCATCTGGGCAAGAACAACCCCATGTACCAGTACAAGTTGGGGACAGACCTGTTGGAGAGCAGCGGAGGGGAAAGGGACCTGGGGGTCCTAGTGGACAGCAGGATGACCATGAGCCAGCAGTGTGCCCTTGTGGCCAAGAACGCCAATGGCATCCTGGGGTGTATTAGAAGGGCTGTGGTTAGTAGGTCGAAAGAGGTTCTCCTCCCCCTCTACTCTGCCCTGGTGAGGCCGCATCTGGAATATTGTGTCCAGTTCTGGGCCCCTCAGTTCAAGAAGGACAGGCAACTGCTAGAGAGAGTCCAGCGCAGAGCCACGAAGATGATTAAGGGAGTGGAACATCTCCCTTCTGAGGAGAGGCTGAGGGAGCTGGGTCTCTTTAGCTTGGAGAAGAGGAGACTGAGGGGTGACCTCATTAATGTTTATAAATATGGAAAGGGCAAGTGTCATGAGGATGGAGCCAGGCTCTTCTCAGTGACATCCCTTGACAGGACAAGGGGCAATGGGTGCAAGCTGGAACACAGGAGGTTCCACTTAAATTTGAGGAAAAACTTCTTTACGGTGAGGGTGACTGAACACTGGAACAGGCTGCCCAGAGAGGTTGTGGAGTCTCCTTCTCTGGAGACATTCAAAACCCGCCTGGACGCGTTCCTGTGTGATATGGTCTAGGCAATCCTGCCCCAGCAGGGGGATTGGACTAGATGATCTATCTTTCGAGGTCCCTTCCAATCCCTAACATTCTGTGATTCTGTGTAATGTACCCTCAATAGAATAGTATAAATGTACCCTCAGATACGTAAATAAAGGAGATCTGCTTAACGATCATATTGGTCTGTGTGCATTTACTCCGTGCCCTCTCGCGAACACTGACAGGTAGATATAGATTGGACATAAGAAAGACATTTTTTACAAGGGAGGTGGGGCATTGGAACAGGTTTGTGGAGGCCCCATTATTAGAAGTGTTCAAAGCCAGATTGGACAGGGCCTTGAGCTACCTGATCTACTGAAACAGGTCCCTGCGCATGGCAGGGAGGTTGGACTAGATCTTTGGTCCCTTCCAACCCAAACTGTTCTATGACTCTATGATCTCTATACGAAATTTTAGATTCCCACTCACATGCTGGGGACAACCTGAAATACTCACACACATACTGTGAATAGGTAACTACTTCATTAGTGCAAAAATACCTTTCTTTTTAAATCTCACCTGCAGTTCATGTTCAGTTTTACTCCAATATTCCAAACAAGTATTTTTCAGAAGGAAAGACCAGGTATGCAAAAACTCATTCTAGTTAGCTAAAAGTTGTCAAAAGTAAAAAGAAAAAAAAAAAAAAAAGCAAAAGAAAATAAACAAACAGCTATTCAACACTACTTCTGTCTGTAACACATAAAGAGTAAGGCCTTTATTAACAACACCTGTACTAATCAGACTCATGTGATTTAGACTCCTTATAGCAAAATATTAAATAACAAAAAAAACCACCCAAAGCACTAAACAGCTGGCATCCCTTGGCATCAATAAATATGTGGTTTTGGCTTAACCACTAATAAAATAAATTAGTATTTAATGAACGGGAGCATTAAACACTTTGTCCCATTTTGAAAGAACAGTATAGATATCAACAATTCATCCAGAAGAAATACTAATGCACTCAAATTCTCATACTGGTAGTTCACAACCATTTAAATTTTGGTCATGAAGTCAGAAGAACAAGAACGAAGATGACATAAAAACATATCGCTACAGAAGAACTATGGCCTTTTTAATTTTAGTTTCAGTTCTCAGCTATTGATTTAAAAACATTTCTAATATGTACAATCAACATGCATCTCAAATAGCTATTCATGTATTGTGAAACAATGCAAAGTTTTGTTTTGTTATTTAATATATTTGTCATATTTACCTGTAAATAAAGTGGGGGGGGGGGGTAAAACTACTTATAAATCAATGTTATCATGGCTACATTAGATTTTCAGTGGGTGTCCTGGATATTAAATTGGTCTAGAATGAAACAATGCATCTGTTTTTCCAGCTAATGAAATATTTTTCCTAAGGAGAGTTTGCTATAGTAATCCTATCTGGTGTCAATGCTAGTGATACCAAATAGAATATTTTACATCCCTCCCTGACCCACAAAGTTATCAAAAAAAGACAGTCCAGCTGTCCACAAAGTAGTTCTTTTTCTGCAAACACAGTACAAAATAAGACATGAAGACCAGAAAAGCGTTCACAGTAAGCAGGAAATATAAAACAACGACAGCAGCAGCTGAAGCCTCTGTCATGCCACTTTCCACAAAGTAACAACCCACCTTCCTTGTTCCTCTTCCACCCAAAAACACTTACGGATACACACAGTCCTTTCTTACAGACTCCTCTCCAATCCCTGACAATGAAGAGAAGCAACAATAACAGAAACTACTGGAAGATCTCTTTCTTCCCTATTTGTATTTATCACCTTTTGACAGGAACTGTGGAAATTCTACTGGCGAATCTGCTGCAGCAGAACACTTACAGACAGATTACTGATCAGTTCCTAACTTTCTGACTAATGGAGAGTTTCTATTTTTCAATCTATAAATTGCATTTGTAAATTGAAAATTGTAAGTAGCAGTATGGTTTCTTTGACTAAACACTATGGTCTGCAGACCACTGGTAGCTGACAGACTGTACCTCCTGAGTTAGGGGCATAAACTGTGCAGAGAACCATGCACAGGCGCACTCTTGAGAGACCTGTTACTTAGTCACAGCTATATAAACCTACAAATTCCTAACACAGCAAAGCAGTAGGCATTATAACCATCCTTGACAGGAAAAGCACATAAGCTAGAGAAGGTAACAGTAACAAGAGCTCCCTAAAAACATTATATATAACTGCAGGAAAAAGGCAGGGTACTATTAGTTTTTGCAGAAAGTTAAAAAGGAAATCCTCAGTTAGAAAAATACCACCTTATTTTAGCAGCAAGAGATGCCATGTTACCTTTGAAATCAAAGCTGCAATGAATAAAATGAAGACTCTGGTTTTTTAAACTAATAGTGGGTAAATTGTTAAGACAGTTATTTGAACCCAAAACAGCACTTTCAGCAACTAAAGAGATCCTAGGCTGGAAAATATGAAATTAAACTAATCAAACCAAAGTCCCTTTGTAAATACCACCAATAGCATCGGTAAAAATAGAGGACATGCTTGCTTCTTCCAACTCTCCATATTTCCAGAAACATAAGACATTCAACTGGATGTGGAAAACCCAGTCTCAAATCACACTCTCTTGTTCAAAGAGAGGATTTGATGAAGTTTCCCACCACAGGATACTTTAAAGAACCTTACCTATCTTTTTAGTTACAGAATAGGGGGCATGAAAGTGTCTGTAGTTCAGCAGTTAACAGACTGAGAGCTAGGACACTAAATACATACCTTTCGCTTTAGTAATGCACAATACTTTCCACCAAATGAAATATCTTCTGGAAAAAAAAAAAAAAAAAGACTGCAAGAAACCAACCACAGAACATGGTATAAATCAATTCTTAAAATATAGTCACCAGGGGGTTTAAAAAAATACACAAGATTAAAGAGAAAGCACATGAAAGCTAAAGAAAAATACTCGTGGCCCAGAAACTCCATTCACAGAACGAGCTTCCAGAGATATAGCAAATCATTCCTCTTACAAAAAATAGAAACAAACAAACCACCCTTATTTCCTTTACCAGGAGCAACTATGGTTACAAAACCAGCACCTCCACCTGCCCCAAAAAAACACAGAATCATAGCAGAAAACAAGACGGAGTAAAACACATGCCAGATCTTTTAAAACACCAAGCAGAGCCAAAAACTCCAGGGAAGAACATAGGTGTCAAAGATTTTCCATGGAAGGGTCTTGAGATATTAAGGTGGTATGCAGCAGCATAAAACCCTAAAATGGAATGTAGCAGTTAAAGCAAGTAATAGAGACCAGATGTGTCATAACTCACTGCTTGACCTTTGCCTTTCCACTGCCCCCCAACAATGTCAAGCCAGTCATAGAAATGGAACTAGGTCCCAAAGGGAAAAAAAAAAAAAAAAAAAAATCTATGTTTTCTTTTCAGTTTTCAGGAAAATTACTCAATTACTCAAGTAATTCTCAAGTAAAATTAGGAGAAGAGGAGCATTGAAATTAAAAGCTGTTTATTAAGTGATTAGCAAAATAACTACACAATGCTCTACTGCAAACACAACAGTAACTTTCCCAAAACAGTATAATACAGAGGCAAACATGCTTTAGATTTATTTTGTACTTTCTCAGCTTGATACAAGTCTCCTCAGCAGACAACCTGTGAGCTTTGGACTATTTTCTTAATTTGGCTTTCTCACTTTTGCAAATTCCATCACAGAATTATAAGACACCATCAGTTCTCACAGAGTGACTGCAACAGAATTGTTGTGCTTTTAACAGACCCTCCTCCAAGATCTCGCTTATTATCATTCAAGTGCCCACAATGTTTTCAGGAATAGTAAAGAAAATGCCAAATACTGCAAAGCTAAGCTGCTGAGGTCAAGACTTCCCAGCAGAATCTTAGCTTTAGAAAAGAACGGAGGGGAAAAAAAAAAAAAGTAATCTTCAAAATATCACATTGGGCTTTGCAGGCACCTTTACTTGGTGGTACTTTTAAGTGTTACCTTAAAAGGCAAAAGAAATACGAAGAAGAAACCTAGGTTTGAACATAAAGGCCGCGATCTCAGATGAAAGGGTCAGCTACTCCAGGATCCTGTTGCAGAAAAGAGACAACTGCCAAAAGCAGATGCCTGGGATACCTGTGCTTAGAGCAAATTTAGCGTGTACAATACTTTCACTAAGACTCGGGAGCTTCATTAGCCAGAGATGGCTTCCACATATTTAGCCAACGGACTCCATATCGTCAACTGACCCCAGTTCCCACTGGAAAGACTTTGTTTTGGAAGTGCAGTATATATCATAGCAAATATAATAGTCCAAGGAGGTGTGGAGAAGTAGAAAAGAAACTTGGCGTACTTTATTGAGGTATTGGATACTCTAAAATAACTGTATTTCTATAACCTTGTTGAGTGTTCCCTAGAAACAATTAAAACTTTCAGCCTCAATCATTTGATAAAGAGGGGGTTTTTTTTCCAAAAAAAAAAAAATATTCAAAAGGCTAATATCTAAACAAATACTTAAGGCTAATCCTTCAGTTCTGGTACACTGTTAAACTATTAAACTAGATTTCAGTTGGGACATCTGTATACGGAGAAGAGGAAACTAAATTATCATTACAAAGAGCTTTCTAAACTTCTCCCATAAGACATTTAAGATATCCCAAACCATTCATTGTTCAGTATTTGTAAAGAGGATTTTCATTGACAGCTCTCTCTCCCCCTAGTTCTCCTCCTATGCAAGAAGTTTTTGCAGGAAGTGGATTCTACCCACAGCAGAAACCCAATGCCAGCTGCCAGGTGTATCGATGCTGCTTGAAGCACCAAACCACTATTAACCCTAACACAGATGCTATTTTCTGTCCATATATACAACTACATCAGCCCAGGCCTTCATGGATTTAACCAGACTATGTCCCACAAGAAAACACTGTTTTGGCAACCAGGAAGCAAGTGAGAAAGCAAGCACAGCATTAGAGGTGTCTTTCCTCTCTGTTATATCCTTTGGGTGTAATCCACTTGTTTGGCAGAGAATTAGCGTACATTTCTATGCCAAGACCTCATATTACCAACATTTCAGTATTTACATGAAATGTACCTCAACATAAGCAATGAACGACCAATTGGAAAAATGAGGGAAGTGTACCTGTGAAGGGAGGTCACATGGAGATAGTCTGGGGGAACTTCTGAACACACAACCATAATTATTCATAAAGCCCTTCCTCCCAGGAACGGCTTGGGTGTACTTAATCCTGCTGCAAGGTAGGGGTAGAGATTAAATAGCCTCTAAAGGTTCCTTCAAGACTTACGTTTCTATAAAACCCTTCCGTTTGTTCGTCTTTCCAGGAGTCGCACAAGGCAGCACCTCAGTACTCTTGCCATTACACATCGAACAAATAAACGGTCCCTTCTTGTGCGAGGCCGGGCGGGAAGAAAAAGCTTTCAGGCCAAGCGTTTGCTATTTTAAGCCAGAGTAAGAGCCGGGGCCGCTTCACTTCTCCCCGCGGAGGTGCTCCCCGCCACCGGCGTCCGCAGCGCTCCCACTCCCCCCGCGGCTGCGCCGTGCCGGAAGCAGGGACCGCCGCCGCCGCCCAACAGGTGGGGGCCGCACCCCCCTCGGCGCCGCAAGGCGCCCGCCAAAGGCGTGGTGGATGCCGAAGCGAATCCTCCCGCCCAGGGACCCGCCGCGGTAGCCACCCGGCCCTCCTGCCCCGCCACGGGCAGGGCGCCCGGCGCCCTGCTCCCCTCCTTGCCCTCCGGGTCCGCCGGAACCGGGACACGAACCCGTGGTCCGCCCCGAACTGTGACAGGACAGGCTGCCCGGAGGGTGGGACGTGCCCGCCCGACCCCAGCCGCGCCGCCCTGGCTGCCCCTCGCCGCCTCGCCCAGAGGGGACGGCTCCGCTCTCAGGTACCTGGCAGCGGCTCAGCTCCTCCACCAGACCCCGCAGCTCTTCCTTCAGCTCTGCCTCCCGCGGTGCCGCCGCCTCAGCGCACCCTGAAGCCATCGCCGGCGCCGTGGCGAGAGCCTCTAGCCTCCTCCGCAGGGGCGGCGAGTAGACAAGAGGGCCCGCGCCTGGCGGAGAGGGAGCGGAAAGCCCCTGCTCGCCCTCTCCTGAGGGAAAGGGGGGAGAAACGGTCCTGTGAACCACACAAATGAAAACTTTCCCCCTCTCAGCTGCACTTAGCGCACGGGTGAGCGCCGGAAACCGCAGAAAAGAAGGACGCGGTGCAATGACGTCAGCGCAACTGCTGCCCCGACACAGTGAAGAGGCGAGAGGCAGGTTTGAATTTACCCGCCCGAGTGGCAGGGCCACGCATGCGCCGTGCCTGAGGCGGCGGCGGCGGGGACCTTGGTGTTAACGGCAGCTAGCGGCGCGTGAGTGTGGTGCGCCCGGGGCCCGCGGGGCGCTGCGTCCCGGGGCTGGACACGCGGGGTGTTCTTCGCGGGCAGGGACGAGCACCTGCCGATGTGGGATTTGAGCCTCATTTTTTCCTCACGGTCTAGGAACAGCTGCTGTGGGCAGATTTCTGCCGTTTCTGAGCCGTAGGAACACCTACAGTTGTCTCACGTCTCTGTTGTGATACGTGAGATTTGCGTATGAACGGTGCAAATATTTCTGGGTGTTCTGTCGTGGGGTGCTGAGGCTCCAGCGTATTTTAGTTTAGTGAGATGTAGCATGCCTCTTTGGAATTCCTTTTTTTTTTTCCTCTGAATTGGGTACTAACATTCGCAGGATGAGAGTCAGAAACCTGGTTTTAGAGTAGGTCTTGATAGTGCTTTAGGATGCTCAAGCACCCAGACTGTCTCTCAAACAGGAAGACTATTCAGAGTTGTTATTTCCAGAACTGGATTTGAGAGCCTACAACTGAAAGCTAAGAAACGCTTGGAAGATCTAACTGTTACAGGACATGAAATATTCAGGCTGGTGTCGCTACATAAATGTACTGGATTCAAGATCAGGATATGCAGAGTACTTGGTTCTGAAATAAAGTGTTAAACAGTGGTGCCAAAGCAAACCTTTGCATGTTTCCTGTAGCCTACATGGGAAGCAAAATACTCATAAAAAAGACTAGAATTTTTCCCAAACACATGAAGAAAGAAGCTGAGAATTTTTTAGCATGGAAACAAGCACCAATGAATTGCATTTCAGCAATGTCAGTATCTTGCTATAGGAATATCATACATCTTTTTACACATAAGTATGTTTTCTTTCCCCTCCATTGTCACTTTTGCACAGGTTTCAGAAAAGTTGCCCTGAATGTACCACTATGACAAGAAATAAAATTCTTACTGTGTGTGCATGCAGAGACGCAAAGGAAGTTTACGTATCATGTGAATTATAGCATACGTTAAAATGTCCAGTCCTTCCATCTGTGGCCCTGACAGAAAGATTCCAGTATCCTTGGTGATGGCTTTGCCTGTGAAAGTTGTTTTTTGCAGCATATCGAGCTCTAGAGTCCCTTCTCTGAAGAAGAGAATACAGTACTCAAAGCCAAAATATCTATTTTTATGTAATTTTATATAAAAGTATTTTTATTATGACTGCAATTTTTATCTGCACAATTACAAATGTAAATTTAAAGGTGAGAGACCACATCTGAGTATTCTCTGTCCAGTTATATAGAAATATAAGGAAACTCAACAATTACCTGAACAATACCATGTCTCTCCTTAGAACATCCTTCATAACTTTTATTGTATCGCTCCTTGTGTATTGTATCACACCATATTCATGATCTTACACTTTCAGTTATTTATCTTTGTGTGTTATTACATGTTCATTTAACCACAATGACCATCCTGTCATAATTCTAACATGTTTCCATTTTTACCTTTTTCTTTGCTCTGAGGGTTTTTTAATTCTTTTTTTTCCCTTAAGTTATTCTGTCACTATGCAACATGGGGCCTTCACTTTTTCCGCATCCGCCTTTTAATAACCGCCTTGTTTGCTTTTCATCTGTTTCCTAATGTTTTTATCATTGTCCCCTTGACCGTTTGTTCCGCTATTACACATGGGCTACAAGAAGCTAGCCTTGCTTAAAAAACAGTATACTTGGATTAACTGCTAAACAACTATAATGACTAAATGGGATTTAAAAATATTTTCCAAGTGCAAGGTCATTCAAAGTTTAGCCGAAAAGATTCAGTTATTACAGGGGCTAGGTTCACAGCTTGACACAACACAAAACAAAAAGCCACAATCTCTATAACTTTACAACTCAAAAGACAAATTTGTGCGTTTGCCATTAATGTATACATAACATGTTACCACAATAAACACACAGACAACGCTGTCCCATAGCCACATACTTATTCTATGGACATAATATTTTTGTATGCAGTTTAATCATCTTCACATTTGTTTTCCTGCCATTTCATAAATTGGCTCTACATGAAGTTTCTAGTTACAAACCCAAACAGCATTCTCAGATATATCAGAATCTCTGATAATTCTCAGAATATTTTAAAAAACCTAAAAGGTGCAGTTGGCAAGTTTTGATGAATTGGGAGACCTTGTCTTGCCTTGGAGAATTTTGTACATCATCCTTCTCCCAAATCTTTGTATTTTGAAACACCTGCATTTACAGCTATCGAATGTATGAGACTGTTAGGCAGCATTCTTCCAAGACTAAATATTTCCCTTTGGATTTCACTTTTTTCAAATGAAACAACATTCAGTTCTAATTGGGTCAACACAAGAAATTTTCCTAATACACAACTGATGAGTAAGCATGCAATTTTTGTGGCTTTTCTGCTTGTAAGAGGTCTATTAGAAATATATTACACAATTGAAATCTAGTTGCTATGGCTTTTGTCACTTACAGTGTCTGTGAAAGTCACACAGATAAAAGTGCTCCCTAAGTTGCCTCGGTGGCAGGAAGCATAAATGTTTTTTTGTTTGGGGTTTTTTTGCAGTTAGGAAATTCCACATCTTTCTTTGAAACGTGCGTATTACAAATATGTTGCAGTTACTCGTGATCACATAATTTCTTTTTTCTGTTTGTCTATTTCCTCTCCTTATATTAAATGAGAAATAAAACATTATTCCATCCATTGTGGCAACCCCCAATACTGCATTATTAGAAGTGAAGAAACATAACTACATAATAGAGCATTCTCATTTTCTTTTAAACAAAAGATGTCATTACTATTCTGATTTTAATTAGAAGTGTTAACATTTTCTACTAATGAATTTGCATATCTGCTAGGATTTTTTTTGTTGACTATTCTTGTTCATCACCAGTAGTTTGGTAGGAAACAGCATCATCAGACATGTACTTTCTGGAAGATGCTTTTCAGCTACAGTGAGCAAAAGAAGCCAAAATTACTGAAATTATTTCGAGCAGTTTTTGGCGATGTCCTCAATATTTTAGTAATTTATACGTTTCTCGGGAACATATAACCCTAGGAATATGTTAGATCTTGTTTGGACAATGAATTCAAAACATACTCACTTCCAGTCAAGGTTTCTGGAGGTTTTGTCGTGTGAGTTTGGTTTCGGAGGGTTTTCTTTAACTGACTAGCTATAAGCCAGCTTATCTATGCATTCAGGGCTGCAGGGGACATTCTTTTTGCTTTTGTGACAGCTGTAAATAATAACATGATTATAGTTGTAGCAAGAATATTTGGGGGATATGAAAGTGGCAAGGTCTATAGGGAGAAGTAGTATCTGGTATCGGACCACCTGTCATAACTGAGAGAACAGGCGGACCATTTAGGTGGAATAAATTGGTGAAAAAAGTGTTTGACCAAAACTACCCTTTTTTTCCAACTGCATCTAATAGAAGATACTGCTTCAGACCTTATTCCTACCTTTATAATGTATTCAATTGAATTTGCACGGTTAAAAAGTCAGAGCTGGAAAAGGTCAGCATGGGAGCCTAGATTCACTGACACAGGGTCCTGGAGTTCCACTGCTAGCGTGTCTCATTTCTCACTCAATGAAAAGAAAGTGTAATTTTCATCTCATGAGCAGAGAAGAAGGTAGCAGAGGTCTGATCTGCCCCTGAAAAGACATGAGCTAGAACCAAACAGCCTCCTAAAATTTATCAAAATGACAAAGGTGTGGCTTTGTGTGGACATTTGCTTTGGTTTACTGCATACTTCTCTACTACCCGCTATGCCTTGTGTATAGGTTGGGTATATAAACATCAATGAGATAAACCGATTACCCCCTGCTCCAGGGTTGCTACATCATACTGCCTGAGGACTCTCTAGCATTGCCTTGGGAGTCACCCTTCCACTTACCTCTGCAAGCAGGAAGGCTGTGGTTTTTCATTGTTTTTTAAGTAAGGTCACAGACCGTGGCACTGCACCTTTCAAGGCAATGAAAAAACACAAACCACTAATATAAATTAGGCATGTCAGTGGAACAAAGCACTGAGGAAGGAGGTAGTTAACAGTGTCCTAGATGTGGGGATGAAGTTTGCCCCACCCCGTAGCACCTGCCAGCAACAGGAGGCCTAGAGGGAGGGACCAACAGCTGGAGGTAATTAAGAGGAGGAAGCAGATTCTAGAGTTTGGCTGTCCTGGCACAGGGTGATTGGGTTTGTGTTGCAGTGAGATGAGGAGATGGGTTTAGCTGAGCCTTGGGAGTTGATTGTTTCATCGTTAATTTGTTTCTTGGTGAAACTAAACCCCAGGAAGGAGCTGAGCTTTGACCTTGCATGTGGTATGCAGCCTGTGTCATAGACTAACTGGGAGAGTCACCTGGTTATGGAAGGGTTGTATGGAAAATGAAGTGCTGAGTTCCATCACCCTGAAAGAGGGTGTGAAGAGTACGTGGCCACCCAGGCTCCATGAATAAGATATGATACCCTTCTTAACCCAAGGAGTGGCTGCTGGAAGGGGCAGCACCGTCCACGACCACCCAAACTTTGTTGAATATGCAGAGGACACAGATGAGACTCTCCCTAACCCTAGGGATGGCAGCTGAGAACATACACCTACACATCTTCACTCTTATCAGCCCAGTGCATTCATGCACATGCATACAACACGAGAGCCACAAACGTATGTAAGCGCCTCACAAGCTACCCAATTTGAATATTAGAAATCAGTTTTGCAGCATTTTGTCTGTTTTAGTATTGCGCATTGGTGAGCAATGCATGGAACATACTAATTTTCTGACTGCAGACAGATTAAAAGAATAAGTACAGGAATTAAATAATAATTTCAGCTTTAATTAAAAAAAATCAACTGCAACTTTTTAAGCTTCTAACATTCAGAAATAATAAGAGAATTTTGAACAGATGTTTTAACGGTAATATCTCAGGCAAGCTGCAAAATTCATTTCAGTACAGCTTACCTCCTTTTACATGATGGAGAGGTTAAGGTGTAGTCAGGTTAAGTCACAGCAGAGCGCACAGCAGTAGCCTTGATAAAGCTACAATTATTAAATAGGGCATAAATCAGAACCTAGCAATGTTTTTGCTGAGAGCAGAGCCAAGGCATATGATTTTCAGGTTTTTGTTTAACAATTCATACTCTCTTTGGAAAAAAAAAAAAAGACCTCAGGAAAACAAACATTGGAACAAAATATAAGCACTGGTAGTTTAGTCAAAAAACATTTGCAGCAATTAAAACACTTTCTCTAGTTTTATTGATGTACTTCTATTACTGTTATGCATTATTCTACAGGCACTAGCTTTTTAAGAAGAAGCTCCCACTCTAAGGGGTTTTTGACATCTCGGTATAATACCCCGTTCGCCGCTATTATTTTGCTGAATTTTTTTACTTGAAATAATAAGCTAACAGTCTTTGTGTTTGTCTCAGTTTTAAGTTACAGTTATTTACAATCACTTAAGTTGACAATTCAGAAACTGCTTCAGATGAACAAGCAAGATTCTTTTTTTATTATCTGTGCGCACTGTGGCAGTAGCTAAGAGTTACTGGGAGGCCACTTTGTGCTGTGGTATTTCAGTTGCTAACACTGTTCCCAAAAGCAGTGTTTGCTATAAATTCCCAGCCCAAGGGAATACAAAATAGATATTGCACATTGCATTCTAGGGTGGTACTGCAGTCAGGCCAACATGAACTCTTCTCGCAGCCTGAACTCCATCATCACAGTGGGACTCAACTGACTCAATTCAGTGAGATAGGGCTCGTGTATTTTGGCAGCGATGCAAAGTTGTAGCTTTGAACTTTCCTTTCCTACTGTGGTTGAGTTTAGAGTAACAAAGTGAGACTCTGCGTCTGTTGATTTAAGTTTTTAGACACACTTTTTACTCAGCAGAATTGCTTCTTTTAGAGACAGACAATATTTAGGAATAAATACTACATAAACATCTGTATTTTCCAAAAAAAAAGAAGTATTATAAATATAAAGCACACTGCAAGTAAAATTATCTGGTATAAATTCAGAAACAAAAGATATTCTCACAGAAATGAAGATTTTTTAATACTGAATTTCTATAAATGTGTTTGACTGTTTCTGTTAATTTCCTCAGCATTTGTATCCCAGTAACATGCACAAGATAAGAATTGATTTAAGCATATAAAAGAAGTTAATTATGTTCTGAAGTCAGACAGTGAGGGTTCAGAAGAGAGCTTTTCATGCTTACTCATTTGTGGAGTGGACAGGCAGTTGTCAGATCATACTCAGTTTCATATTCACAAAACAACATAGGAATAGAATTCTTTCTACAGTTTATTTTTAATTCTAGTATAAAAGTAAATAAATAACATTCTATTAGAGTGGCCTGCCAAGAATTATTACATTTCTTTCTTTTTTCAGAAAATGAAATTTAATTATTGTCAGCTCTCACAATTTTATTGCAAGCTCCCTGTTATTGTTATTTTCCTTAAAATCCCTTCTGTAGTCCTTTGATTACATAAGAATTTCCAGGTTGTTTCTTCTTCTGCTTTTAGTACCTCTACCCCTCACAGCAGTATAGAAATATGACCCAAATGTGATCTAAGAGCTCAAAAACTGAAAATCAAATAAAAATAGCTATTTGAAATCATTATTTTATTTCCATTCTGACCTGTGTTTTTTGGACACTTAGTATAGGTAACACTAGATACCTCTTGTAAACAACAGCAAAAAAAAGCTAAGTTCGTTTCACTACCCAAACAATGGCAGAAATATGCCAATGAAGACTAGAAACAAATAGTAAAAAACTGATACTAGTAATTTTCACTGCTTTAGTTGTCTGAAATGTTACTGCAATATGATATATTGAGGCTGTGAAAAATATAAAGGAAATATGTTGCTGAGACAGCAATTACATTAGATCATGTGTTGATTTGCCTTCACTTTACTCAGGGAATGAGGTATAGCTACAACCAGAAGAATATGAGGAGTCTCATCTTGCTTTGCTTTTTTGTTTTTCTCAGGTAAGGCTTTGTGTTCCTAGTGAGTGTCAGTTTGCCATCTGTCTCCCCTGACCAATCCTGCATCCTGATCACATGGCTCCTGACCACCTATTCTGTTTTAGTAATATGCTCAAAATGATCTGATCCCTGAGCTGCTCTGATCTTCTGTATGTGCTTTCTGGCAGTATTTCATGGTCTAGAAAATCCTTTGTTGTGTTCAGTCTTTTATCTTCACCGAGGTGTCATTTCTGAGAATCCAAGGTACCAATGAACCAAGTTAATTTAGATGTTAGCGCTTTGACAAACATCTTTGGAATAATCCAGTAGCCGTTTAAAATATAATCTTAGTCATCTCTATTCCCCTGCAGATGGACAAATCTTAAATAGAAGCTTTTAGACGAGGAGTAGAGCAAGCAACAAAAGACAGTAACTTCTTAAAATGTTGTAGTTTTATAGACTAGATGATACTAGTTGTATACCCTCCAGGAATACTCAAGAATATAACTTAGATTCTATGAATTCTTATCTATGTGCATAATTCTGTTTTTGTCTACTATAAATGGAGAATACTCACCTGGCATATCTGAAGAATCTATCATATATAGCGTAACGGGATTATTATCTTGTATTTTGCAGTACGTTGCAGCATTCCTGCCAAATACCTTGATTTTTTAAGGCAAATTTGGGAAGCTTGGTGCTGATGCCTCAGCTATACCTTGCTCAGACACCACTTTTAACATTTTTGTTGGTGCTAATCAGACATACGTCTGCCAAGTCAAGGAGACCCACTTCATTCTGAAACCTCTTGGTATCAGAATAGACAGAGGAAATGTAACCTAACACATGAGGGTCATTCAGCCCTCTACAAGTACTTACCCAATTGCACAGTATTTATTAGGGGGTCGTTCTGACCTCATTCTTCACAAAAAACTATTCTATTATTCTTACAACATTCATCATAGGGGAAATAGCTATTATATTGATTTATATTATAAATGAAATGTTGTTTGTGGGACGAAGGTCGCACTTGTGCTCCCCTGACTGACTTCAGCAAGCAAACATTCTCAGTCATTGTCCTTTTTCCCCATCCCACCGTTGTGCAGTGAGAGGCTTGACCTTTCTACCTGGAAATATTTTACAAGATAGTAAATACACATAGGAAACAATCTCTGAAATAGTAGGAGAAATTAGAAGGCCTATGTTTGGGCAAGTCATAAAGTCATGCTGGGGAGGCACAAAACAACAATGCTTCAATGCCTGGAGGACACCGATGGAAAAAAATATTAAATCTAAAAGACAATACTCATGCAATGAAATTTCAGCAAAAGCCAGTAGTTTCTCCCAGTAGCTAAACAAAACATGGCTACATGAAGATAGGTCTCTGCCCTTAAATAGGATTCTTATTTTTTAAACATAAAAAATAAATCACCATGAGAGTTCCAAAAGATATACTCTACCTGGATACAGCAGAAGATTTAGTATTCTGGTATCCCAGACTAAATCAATAACTGGCATCCTATCTGGTCCTGTTATTGAGAGAACATGATTTGCTTTTTCTTTGCATCACTTTAATGGCTTTCTCTTCTTATTGAATAATACTTCTGTACGAACACTGTGTTAAAGTTTATTTGTGTGAAAATTCCCTTTGCACAGATTATATACTTATGTAGGATTTTATACAGCGGAGTGCTGCTTACAGCAGTGCTGTTACTTATTTCTGTTATATTCTAGTAATATTTCACTGTTAACTTCACACAAAGGTTCAGGTAAATATGCAGCCCCTCACTCACTTAACAAATGGAAATTCTGAATCTACCCATCCTTATCAGCATTCAGGGTAATAGAAAAAAGTTAGAAACATATAATAGAAGGTAAAATAATATCCTTCATTAATGTGCTGATTTTTAAATAATTGTGTTCATTTAAGTACTATCAGTTACATTGATAAGGAATTGTCATAGAAATTATGGTTTACAGAACCAAAATTACAGCAGAGTGGTGTGGATGCGTATTATTCATTTGCTCATTTTTTCCCCCCCTTATCTAACTTACTGTTTCTAGGACTGGAACAGTAATTGTCTGCCACCTTCTTCAGTCATATTGCCTTTGTCCCCAGCAACTTCATTATCCATAACGAAAGCAGAGAGTACTTTTTACTAATCTCGGGCCCTTGTCTAGACAATAATAAGCATGAGTTGCAGCTCTACTGAACATCAAGTCCACTACTGGTTTTCACACTCTTTTTCTTTATATGGCTAACAAAGCTTCAGCTATGTGTTTCAGTTCCTTGGAACTGTATAATTTTATTTAGTAACTTGTCAATTGTCACATTATCGCTGCCCTTGATACTTCTTCTGCTCATCAGTCCCTTTACTCTGAGCAAAAGAAACTCAGTACTGTCTATTTACTTTTAAAATCCCTCAGAAGTAATTTGTGTGTGTGTGTGTGCGTGTTGCAAAGATCTTCGTCCATACCCAACCCAGTCCTGATGACCAGAGGACATTAGACCCCAAGAGAAAGGTCACACCATTCTTTATTTCCTTCATTCTGGCACATTCAAGCACGCACTTTGACCATCCGCATCTCCATTTTTACTTTCATTTCCTGAAAAAATGCATGCTGTCCTACATGTTAGAAACATGATGTTTCTAATCCTTATTCTTCCTTATTACCACCTTTTGCTCATTTCTCCATCTTGATTATCAGTGCAGGTAACATGTCCCTGTGTTTCTTCTCCTTCAACCAGGTCCTTCTTCTGACTTATCCCTGTGGTTATGTTGCCTAATGGGCCATCCTGCTTTTACAGGAGTTGGCCCTCCATGTCCTCGTATTCAGCAGTATCGACAAATTCTCAGATGTGCTGACAACTTCCTGTCTTCCATCCTCCTCCAGTTCTAACCTATACCGTAGACTACTGTAATCTCCATCTTCTCTGTTCTTCAGACTGTCTTGCATGAAGTCTCTCAGTGTCTGCACACAGTCACCTTTGTTTGGCAGTCACTATGTGGCCTTGCCAGTCATCCTACCACCTACTGCCTGTTCCTTACTTTGGAAAAATTAAAATACTTTTCTATCCAGTGTACACCAATGTTTTTTTTCTCTTCAGTTTGATGAGCCATCACGTCTCAGGACTCTATAGTCCTCCTCAGAATTTTTGTTCCCTTCTGATTTCTTGAATGGAGTTAAAATGGAAATTAAAAATAGAGGCACTAATGAAGAGCTGTATTGTGGGAAATACTGAAATTTTGTCCTTTCTTCTCCAGGCCAGTTAATTCCATCCCAAGGTCCTTTTACTCGTAGCCTGAGGAAATCCTTTTATAGACTGTACATATAATTTATTTGAGGCTTTAGAGGGCACATGCTATCTGTGCAAAGCCTTTCATACACAATATTTCTCATCCATTTTATTTCACTAAATGGCACATACCTAGTATAGAGGAGCCAGGGCCTTCCCATACAGCACTCACCCATCCATATGCACCAGTATCATCTGTTTGCTGGGAACAGGACCATCCCTGCCTACTGCTTCTTGCCCTATGCCTCCTCTTCTTCAGCAGTCACATGGAGATATGGTGCCACCTTCCCTCCCAGCAGTCTTTCTGTGGGTTTCACAGCCAGGGACCTGGGCAGAACACACAGAGCTGAGCACGCTCTGCTCAGCACAAAAGGAAAGTGGATGATGTCTTTTAGGAAGAAGGGGAACATAGGAGAAGTACCATCTGTGTTGAACAAAATGCCCAAAAAGAAGAGTTTACCAAAAAGATAGTGAAACTGCCTCCTTTACTACTACCATCTTGGCCAGCTTTTCTAATTTGTTTTTATCCATGATATTGCAATGATAATGACCTTCCTAGTAGATGACTCTGGTGTTGATACAGTTCTAAGAATTGAATTTCCCTTCAAATCCAGATGGAAGAAAAGCATAACCAAATGCATTTTTAAGCCAGTTCCTACTGGCTAGGAGCCTGAGCTGAAGGCTTGTGCAAAGTCCCAACACAAAAGATAGATGTAATATACATATGGTTAACAGGGATTGCCTGAACATATTCTGTAATGTTGGCTGACATCATTCAGTAAGAATAAAATTAAAACTTTTCAGCACTCCTCACATAAAATGAAAGATTTACATAAAGGAGCCAGCAACTGCCAGTGTGAAGTAGTCAACCTGAAGAAAAGGTAACAGTAAAGAGATCAAAACAGGTCAATTACAAATTGCCCTCTGGTTTTTTTTGGTTGTTGTTTTTTTGAGTTGTTTGGTGGGTTTTTTTTTTGAGAGGAAGTCTTATTTCTTGTCATCTTGAGTAATCTTAGATATTCAGAGCATATCTCAAAAGTGGCTCTCCTCTATGATTTTGCAGTCTTGGAAGAAAACAGTTAGGTGTGTCCTTGTTCCGTTCATTTATTGGCAAGAAAAAGTGTAACTGCTTTCAACAAAAAAAAGTCTGTGAAAGAACATGGATCCGAATCATATATTGTACTGTTTACTGTGGCCATGCCAACTCTTTCTATTACATAAACCTGTTACTATTTTTACACCTTTTGTTCCTTTACGCCTCATAATATACTGTGATTCTCTTTGATACTACAAAATTCTTGTGCTATGTTTAGGGCTTAGGTGATATCACGACTGCCCAGTTTTTTAAGAAATTACTGCCAGACCTTATTAAGGCACCTTAATATAGCACCTGTCCTTACAGCGCTGTATGTGCACAGCAAATCCAGTTTGTCAAATGTAAATCCATCCATGCTACATTGCATTCCAATTAGGGCAAACATTACATGCCCTGTAAAGCTGGTCTGAACATGCTTGTATGACCTGAACATTAAATCTGCAGTAGATTAAATCTGCAGTAAATGTGAAGTATTAAGCATCAAAGCCACAGAGTGAATCTCAGGGCCTACTTCAAACTGGTACCCCAAGGTCTCTAGACAGCACTAATAGGGAGCATAGCATAGCATAAACTGATAGGTTGTTTTGCAGCCTCTCATGTGACAGGATTTTCCTTCCTATTCAACTAAACGTATAAAAAATAATAAATTTACTCAATATCATTATCACTGAATCATTAGGATATCTAAAATTTTCACAGAAACACCACTGAAGGAAATAAACTGAGATTGTAAAAGACAACAGAAAGACAGCCATCCAATAGTAAGAAATAAAGAGAAGTCTAGTAACTTAGCAGATGTAAGATCTCAGTTTGTTTAATATGATTTTATACAACTTTCCAAATACTAAAAAAAGCAAAGGAGTGTACTGGACATTCCAAATGGAAAGCCTGAAAACAACATACTATTAAACAACTAAAGGTTAATGAAAACTTTGATTGCTGTTTCATAAATGTCTGTAAAACTGTCACCACCAAAGCTGACTCATTGTTAGCCAATATGTTTAAAGATCACAGTGGGCTTTCAGCTCTTCATAGATTCTTTTTCGTTATTAGTGGATTCCATAAATATTCAGATTTCCAGAAGGGATAAGCAGCCAAAATAATGAGCCTCTTACAAGAACACAAGAGTTTAATAATAACATTAAGGTTCTTGCAATGATATTCTTGTACAATTTGTTAATTATTATGCTGTCCCTAAAACAAGCCATATTTATCAATAGCAGTTAGCATCTATAGATAATTTAGTACAGATAATTAAAATAATCTAACAGGACAGAGCTGTATGAACCATCTGTAAGCTGACAAAGCATTCTGTTTGCTTGAGTGGCTCTGCCCTGCAATACACCACAAATGCTGAAATTTTATCGTTTAAGGCCAAATGAAATTGGCCAAAATGTAGATTTGACTTACAAATTTGGAAGAGTATGTGTGTAAAACATAGTAATAGTATTAATACTGTTGTTATCAGTATCAGTAGTAGTAGTGGTAGTAGTAATAGTAGTAGTATCAGTATTATTACCTCCTTGGAAAAAATCAAAATTACTTCAAAAAATTGAAATGAAAATTGAAAATGTATAGGTTTATGTTATGGTAATAAGAAGCACACACACACTTTCAAGAGCCAAGGACTGTAGAAGACTATTAAAGACAATAAAAGCCTTATTTACTTTTTGTTTCAGCTCCTGGGTTTTTTTTTCAGGAACTTGTTCAGTATTGTTTCTTTTCTTTTGCCTAGCGTACATGATGAGTCACAACATAATGGCAGTATGAGTAATGTTCAAACAACAGACACTTTCCAAATCAGAATGATGCTCCAATCAAAGGTTGGATTTTACCTCAGCCTTGTATTTTATGTAAGTATTTAGACCTGATTCTGAAGTGTTAAAACCTCAAAATTATAAAGTGTTGTGATCATTCTCTCTTAAAGCAGTAAATATCAACATGATACAAAAGGTTTAGAAAATTATGTCCTAGTCCTGAAAATTCCCAAACCTTTTGCAAGGATCAATTTAGTTCTTCTCAGAAAGGAAAGTAACACTGATCAGATCACTCCTTCTTTTGTGTACAAACGACTTTGTAATTTCTAGCTCAGTGTTTTCTAGTGAAATCTGCAGAAGGGTGAGGTCAGGAAGGAATTTTCCATCTCTTCTTATTTTTCTCTAGTTTTAGTGTCTACTTTTGTACATTCATATTTTAGTCTTGGTCATGCAGATGACAGCATTTATAATCATACACTTTTTTGAGAACTCAATTATATGAATTATCCAAATGGGTTAATACATTGAAGCATAAAAGAGAAAAATAAAAGCCATTTATAGCTTTTCCTTTCTTTCTTAACTATAAATTATTATGGTAACAGAGAAAATAACTCACAGATGTCTACTATGTATGTGCAGTAAGAAACTTCTATATATAACTAAAAAAAATTTAATATTTAAGGAATAAAGTAGCTAAATATTTAAACACAACCCCTATTCATCTAATATCTTAGATACTCGTGTTGAAACAGCACAGAGATTCTTCTCACAGTAGATTTGATTTTGTGTTTTTCTGTAGATACTGTTGCTGCTACACTTATGGTACGTACTCCATCCCCATATCAGAGTCAGTGTAATTGTGCCATAATCTACCGCCTGTGAAAGTAACAGAAAGACTCCCTTATCTTTACCAGATTTTGGACTGGATCTTTTGCTGTTCCCTTGTACAAGTTATACAACTACAGATTCACTGGTTCCTCCCGCTCCCAAGAAAACAGCAGGAGACAGGCATGTCCCCACTGCTGTCTGAAAGATACTGCTGGCGCTTCAGTTGCTCCAGTTCACCTTCAATTTGACAACAGCAGTAGCTGTATATGGCAAAGAGCAGTTTTCTTTTTTTGCATCCAGATCATTAAAAGAATCTTATTAAGTGGACTATTTCTGACTACCTTTCTTTTCACAGTGAACCAGCAGAATCTGCGTTCCTCGGGAGAATTTTAAAGCTACTTTTCTGGTGTTTAAGCAAACGGCACAGGATTGGTTGAGACAGCATCTCACTGTAATATAGGAATTTCTTATTCTGGTACATTCTGCTTTACTGTTTGAGGTTTTTTTTTTCATTGTTTTTTAATTAATTGGATGCTATTTTAAGTTCCTACTGCATATTGGCCTAGTCATGGGAATTGAATCTATGTCTCTTCTCTATTGCTATGTATCAAGTGAGTAAGAGGAGCTGGAAAGAGCTGAACATTGCTTAGTAAAAGCCACACAGCTATAACAGCTGAGCTAAAGCAACACTCGATTAAAAGGAAACAGAAGTATCCAAGGAGAGCTTAGAAAAAGATGAAATATCTGTTTACTGTATGGGAAACAGTAACAGGCCAGCATTCCCAGACATCAATAACATAGCTGGTTCATTTTTCTGTTTCATACCTGGTCTTATGAATATGCAGTACCAACCGCATCTAGTTGCAATACCTCCAGAAATTAGAACAGAGTTTTTCTTGTCCAGTTCACTGCACAACAGTGTGGTGGTCCAGCCTTCTTCTTTCAGTTAACATCATCAGCCACGGAATCCTGTCCATCCTCTAGCAAAAATCTTTTACATAACCGTATCTGCTCTGCCCTACACTACGTAAGACCTCAGTTGCTGGAACAACAAATCCCAGAAGTCTCCGATTGAGTTTCCATTGCTGAAACCTGAATATAGAA
This sequence comes from Nyctibius grandis, assembly GCF_013368605.1. Classification (NCBI taxonomy): domain Eukaryota; kingdom Metazoa; phylum Chordata; class Aves; order Nyctibiiformes; family Nyctibiidae; genus Nyctibius; species Nyctibius grandis. The sequence goes on along the minus strand of NC_090695.1, from coordinate 38,318,725 downwards.
ATTAGTTACTTTTTACTTTTGATTATTCCAAGACTGAAAAGGTCAATACAGGTGAAGGATTCCTAGCCAAACATCAGAGACCATGGAAGTGGTCAGAAATGCATTTCCTAATGATGTCCATCAGGAACACTGTATCCTCAAAAATTAAAATGAGAACCAAAACTCTTCAATATTACAAATCTTGCTTGACAGTCAAGCCATGCCATAATTCCCTCAGTTCAACTTAAACTTCATGTTTTCAGCTGAACTGTGGGGAATGGATTTTTTCCTCTGTTATAAGAGGCCAGGGTGTGTTTTCTGTCCTCATAATCTGGCTCTCAAGCAGCAAAAAGACCTGAAGGGGAGAAATTAATTCAGATAACAGAACTAAGAATTAGTAAAGAGGAGAAGTTAGAGAGTCTAGAGGGAAAAAGGAGTCTGGATCAAGCTTGAGAAGGGACAGGGCATAAAATTTAAATGGGGACAGACCACTAAGTGTAATGGCAGCTAACACCTGCACCTGTATAAATTTCCACTGTTCTGGATCTAGTTATCTCATAGGGGAAACCTGTTTTGAAGAGGGCTGTGGTTCATTGAAGATCCCTGATATAAAACAAAATGGATTGCTTGAGAGAGATATTCCAAAGAGGCAGTGTGGGGGACATGCTTGCGCATTGTAGTTTGCCCTGCAGTCTTCCTATAAATACATACAAAACTCAACTTTCATCAGTGCTAAAAAAATTAAGTGACGCTTATGGTGATATGCAAATTATTTTCATAAACTGACCCACTAAGTATTTTGCATGAAATGACATAGATAAACCAACACGAACTTGGCAAATATGGAAAATTTTTCAGGAATATTCCTTTGCATTTAAGAGATACATGATTTAAACAAAGACAGCTAATCTATCATTTCCAAGCACTTGTCTAGAACCCCTTACAGTATGAGATTTCTATGTTTTGAGATTTCTATGCTTGGAGCTACAAACTGTCGATATTTTTTTCATGTTTTCCTAAATTTGCTTAAGTTCTCAGTTCACCAGCACATTTTGTAAGCACAGTACCTCATTGTGAAGACTTTCTTGATTTGAGCATCCACATGCCAGCTGCCTTGAACTCTACACTAATGGTGAATACCTCATAAAGCATCTCAGTAGCTTAAACAATGTCTGTCTTACAGCTCCTCTCTCTCATTTACAGTTCACCCCTTAAGGGTCATCTGATCAATAGAACAAGCAGACAAAGGTCATCTGATCAATAGAACAAGCAGACAAAGACTTTCAAAATGTTTGATAAGGACAATCACTCGTTACTTTAGAAAGCAAAAGAGATATTCAGATCTAAGTAAAAAAACAAATACTTATATTTCTAGCCTTCATTTTCTTACCAGCCGTGATGCTCATGAGGTTCATATCTGTCTCACTGCAACTTTTCACATCATTTCTGCTGAGCTGAACTCCTCCAACGTGCCTTCTTTTGGAAATACTAGTGTTTCTTGACTTCTGTGTCAAGTATCTTTATGTCCTGTTACCTTTTAAATGGGGTCCTTTTGTGTCTACTTCTCTGTGTGTTTCTAAATATGTGTATCAAAATTTTAATAACTTTAATAAATTTTCTATAAGTTCAGTTCCCCCTTCTGAGAAGTCCCTAGTACACCTTTACTCACATGTACCTCTTCCCCAGCTTGTAAAAAAGTTGAGTCAAGCTGGACTTCACAGCTTCAGACACACTGTTATTCTAAGCCACTCTTCTGCAGCTGAGAGGCATTTGGACTAATCACTTTTCATTGTCCCCCCTGTATATTTTGCAGGAATCCACACAGCAGATGAGTGAGTCTAGAGGCACTGAGGATTCAATACTAAGTCAATTTGATATATCCAACAAATTCATAAATTGTACATAAATACCTAAAAACCAAAATTCTTACAACTGAGTACTGTCATTTTAAGTTGTTACCACTTATATCTGGATGGTTTTTGTTTTAAATATTCTAAATGCAGGCAAAAGCAATTCTGAGCCAGGTCAAAATGTAGACTTTATTTGGTCTCTGGCCAAGGAATGAGTTTCCTGGTTTTGTCTGAACAAATCTGTTCAGCTGCTTTTTAGTTACTACTAGAGTAAAAACAGCAACAAGAAAACCCTTTCCCATTATAATAAAATTCTAAGCTACCTCAAGAAATAGCATAGAAATCATCACCCATGAAAACAAAATTAAAAATAAAAGGTCAAAAGAGGAAAATCAGGTTAAGAAATTATGCATGTAAGATAAAGTGTACTTCAGGAATGTTGAGCAATCATAGCTCTATCTAGAATTTTTAAGAATAAAAGCTGCTCACTGGAGACTTTATAAAGATATAGCTGCTAAACCTTACTTGTTTAAAGGTAGGCATATGAGTTCCTAGGCAGTATTTTTAAGATTTGGAGAAATTTCCTCCCTTCACTTTCTTGACTTCTCAACTTGTGATTCTATTGATGTAATAACTTCTTTAATTGTTCAACTCAAACCTATAGGTTTCAAAGACCCACAACATTTAGAATGTCTTTAAAAAGCAGGAAAAACAAGAACTAAAATACTTTTTTCTGTATCATAAAATAGAGAAAAAACTCATTGCTCCTTGTTTTTCCTTTGTTTCTGATCACTGTTTGCTAAAACCACACATAAATCTCCATTGTCAATCAGCTGCAGCAATAAAGGAATCTATCCTGCCCTATCCCATTCTGAAGAATGAGATGTGGCATTCAAGACCAAATATAGAACATCTTCCTTTTCAATTTTCTTTAAAGATTAAAAAGGAAGATAATAATTCCTTGAGACACAAATTACTGAAATTAATTAAAATCACAATAACCACCAGAATGTACATGCTTTATGTTATATTTTCTATTTCTGTAAAACTATGAACTTTTTTTTGTTTAGATACTTTTTGCATTCGGTATCTGTTCACTCTGTATTAGGTATTCTTCCTTGCTTGTCTGGCTCTGTCTTCAGGGATGCACATGTAGTCATATACACGTACATCAGGCCTTTATTGTTCTAAACGGTGTAGGATCATGTATGCGTACGTACATGTGGCTTTTAACCAGCTAAACAAAGCTGCCAAACCTTAACCTATTGACTTTTTCTCTAAGTGCATATGCTCATGCATGATTTCTAAACATATATTAGTACATAATTATGAAATTACATTAGCCACATAGATACCTTGGTACACCTTCAAGCTCCCAGTGGAAAAAGCACTAGCAGATGGGCTTTCATTTAAAATATTTTGTAGTGTAGTCTTTTTCAGGTGAAACATTAGCACTAGATTATGGATCTGCATTCAAAACCACAGTTAACCAGTGATCTACATAATTTATCTTTTGATGGAGAGCTCTGATATAGCAACAAACACCACAGTGTTAAGCTAATAGGAATTAAATTGTCAATTGATCATGATGACACTCAGAACTAAATCTGAAATAGAATTTGAAGACTGAACCCACGGAAGTCAAAATGTTTGCGGTGAGAGACAGAGATGACGACTTGTCCAATTCCTGAATGAAAAAAACTTTGTACTGTATTTTCAAACAAGTAATGTTCTTTTGTTTTGTTTATTCATTTGGTTTGATATTTCCTATGACAATTCACTGTGATGTGATCTATAACTCACTTAGGTTACAACTTCCTTTGACATCATGCATAAGTCTGACCCTTACTGATGAATCTTGAATCACAAGAATCTTAAGAGTTAGCATTCATGAGCCAGGTTTAGATAAACATCTACCTTTATATTTTTTTATGATATGTAAAACATCTCTAAAAGTGTAAAGTCATATAGTTACACATATTTCAGACATGCAGACATCAGAACAACAGTATAAAATGGCTTTTGAATAACAATATGAAAAAGTGTGTTGGGTCATTTCCACATTACTAGCATTTTTGTATTCTCTCATCTTAAGGTGAAGAACAATGTTCGCAATGAAAATCATGTTTGATGTATAACTAAACTGAAGAGAAATATTAAGGTTTTTTCTGAACATTTATGTGAAAGAGGTTATCTACCAGAGTCATTTTAAGGGGTTTCTTTTGTTAATAGCTTTGCAGGTCTAGCACAATAATAGTACAATTCAAATGAACTCAATAAACGCACACAGAGCAAACTCATTAGAGGTTAAGCTAGCTGAAGAACACCGAGGAAGTTAGAAACAGATGTGATAAGCTATCCACAATAAAAACCTAGCCAAACCTACTTAAGTTCATGTAAAAAGATAAGTATATGATAGTAGGATTTTTGCATACATGTAGTATATGTTTTTCTGTGGTATAGCAACAATAACAAGTAAATCTTTGAGACTCCACCAGTGGCATAAGTATTCCTGTATTACAGGTGGGAAATTTTAGAGGGAAAAAGATTTAGGGACTTTCCCAAAATACTAATATTAGTTTTGAAACTTACAACTTAGGATTTTTTGCTTTCCAAGTCTGAGATTTTTATGCTATACTACAGAACTTTCTCTTGTTTAATAAATAGATACAATCTGTGCTCCCAAATTAGCTATAACACATATTCCTTTCTGGAGGAACTTAGAACTAAGATGGCATTTTAAGACTGTGCTGTATGTGCCTATATGTTGAGATTTGCATTTATTTTCTGTACTGAGACATCACACTGTTGAATGCCATCTTGCTTCATTCTCATCTCTCACCAAGGACTTAGAGGTACTTCTTGATTAGCAGCATTGCCATAGATACAAAAATCACACGTTTCCTTTGTGTTTTCTAGCAATTTTTTTCCATTTATACTTACACCGAAGCCTCTGGCTGAACCCCACTTGGGTAGGATTTACTTTGCACTCTTAAAGTCCTTTTCACATTCATGTGATGCCATATAAAATGATAGAACCCATCAAAGCAGCTAAAACCCAACTCAAGATTTGAAACACGAACACTGTAGAGCTTCACTTTGCTATTATCCGTATTGCTAAGGCTATAACAGTTATTTTTTAATGAGCATACTAAATATCTGGCCAGTTCTGTGGTAACCCAAGAGATCAAAAAAGCTCTGAGGGAGTCGTAAGGGTCTCTTGTGTAAATAATACAAAGTTAATAAGTAATTAATAAATATTTTTAAACATTCTAATTGTGTATTAAATAGAGAAACTAAAATAGTCCCAAAGGAACAATTCCATCCTCAGACAAAAAAATGTACATTTTTAAATTTTCTATAAGGCATACATTTGCCTTAAAAAATAAAAACAAAGCTAATAAATTACATTTTAGAACTCTATTTAAAGACACTCATGGAGAAACTTAGGCTGACAAAACTCAGGAAATTCAAATGTGGAAGTAGAAACATAAATGTAAGAGGGGTGTAATTCATGCCATTATACCTGTTTGAAACAATTTATGTGAGTTAAGGATAGAGTGCCAGCATAAACTTTGAATTTATTGGCTTTTGTTGCTTTAAATCAGACCCTTCACATTATTTAAACATAGTTTTTGTATTTAATATTCAGAGCGATAGAACATGTACATTTGGCTGCAGATAGATACATAATTCACATTGGTAGGAAGCATACCTTATAACACTTAAGTGGTTTATTAAACTTGTTTCATCTGATATGGGATAAATTCTGTAACTGACAGCAAGTCATAGGCAGATCCTACATCTATCATATTTAAGATTACCTTATGTTATAGAAACTGTCCTGCTTTGGCCTCTCAAGGGCTTTTTTTTCCTGGAGAGGAAATATATGAAATATGTTAATGTTGTTTAAAAATGACTTAAACCTGAACTCCTACATGAAATTAGTTTAGTGGTCTCAGCTCAGTCCCTAGCAGACAGTTGAGTATATCAGGAAAACCATCACACATAATTTGGCATCAGTCAGTAGGACCAGCAGCCTCTGATCTGAAGAGGCCTGGCAGTGAGCCTGGGGAGGCTGAATGACCTCTTATTTTAGGACCATGAACTCTTGAAGTCAAAAGGGAGGTTATATTGTGCGAGGAGGCTATTTCTGTACTCCTTGCTCCCTCTCAAATTTATAGTCCATAGTAAAATTATTTGAAATTACCCCACCTATTTGATGAGCATGGATAGGAAAAAGAAAGTAAAGAGGATGGTCTCTTTCAGACAGTGGATTCCACTCAAATCTACTGACACTAGAATTTTCTTTCAAGTCTTCTATATCATTTCTGTTATCTGTATAGCTTTACCAATATGGATTGGGAAGTGTCTTAGGGTGGAGCAGGCTACAACTACATCATGGTGTTACAAGCATCATGACGTCAAACATTTCTCTTGTTGTCTGCACCATAATGGATTGAAATGCTAATAGCCAGCAATAATTTGTTTGACTCTTTGCTCCTGCTATTGACTACTGATAACTATAGAGTGATATTTTGGGACAGAAGTTCTAATGCTAACAAGGAATGTCTAAAATAAGTAGATGGGTCAGAGTGACTGACCAAAATCATAAAGATTGTGACACAGCAATGGTTAAACCCCTTATTTGTTAAAGAATGGATAAAGGTAGATTATCAAGTAAGTGAATACCATCTAGTATTTTTCCTTCAACTGCTGTTATTTGTTTGTTTCTTTGGTAGTCATGTTGCACCAGCCTGGAATAATGATAATTTAATAAAAGTTTTCCTCAGATTTCTGCAAATAATGCTCATCACCAAGACAAATGGAACCCCGCTGCTAAGATTTCTCCATAGTTAATATATTACTAAAGTACTTTCTGAGATGAGAGTATCCCAACTTTCTTAAAGGTTTTGAGTAATGCAGCTGTTAATGTCCATGTCTGAAATGCCAACTTAGATTTTAGATGATAGCGACGATGAAAATGACCAAAGCCCTTAATCTGCAGTTGTGCTAGTTCAAGCTCACTGCTGGTAAAGGCACATGTGCTATGTTAGTAACTCTTAAACTATGAAATACTTCTGCATGATCACAACTCCTGGAAACTTAATTTAAAGACAAAAGAATGTGAGGGAATCTGAGTTATGATTGAGAATTCTACTTTTCTTCCTTTGCCATTAATTAGCTCTTTTCCTTTAAAAGATATGCCAGTACATATAGGTCTAGTACAGAAATAGTCACAGAAAGATATAAGCTGTATAAATCGGTGAAAGAACATCACAGTTGAGCTAGACAAGTAACATTTCTGTTGATGGCAGTATTTGTAGCAGAGGCCTTTTTTCCTTTTTTCCTAAAAAGAAATGACATATTTAGAGGAAGTTCTCAGGAGTTCTTTAAAAAGGTTGTTACAAGCTACAAAATAAAGAAGGCTTCAAGCAAACATTGAAATGTTCACTTTGGGAGTCATTAAATGAGCAAACCGTCATGAGAACTCCTGTCTGGATATGTAATAGCGTATAGATATCTGGCTACCTGAGTGTTTCCCTTTGCATTTATGCTAGGTTCCCTTGCTATGAGTTTTTTATTTGACTGATTCCTCATTGCATCTCTGCAGAATCGCGTTACTCTGGTTAAAATTATTCTATTACACATTTATTGACTTTCTTAAGTTCATGGTTTATAAGGTACAGCAGTTTTCAGAGATATGGAATTTGGATTGCCGGAGAGTTTCTCTTTGGTTTTGCCTTTGTGTTCATGCTTTTAAAGTCTCAGACCGTGAATGGATACAGGGAGCAGAAGGATGTGGTTTTACCGCATCAGCCTGGATGGTACTGTAACAAATTATTTTGTAAGCAAATAATAAGTATGTTAATGGTAAAGTTATTAGTGGAGCTTTAGGGTCTGATTCCACAAGCTTTAGTGACAACAGTAATCCCGTTTCGCATTAGTAACTTTACAGACACCAAAGATCACTCAGGAGACTATATTTTGTGGAGGTAGGCTCAGACTCCAGGTGGACGTTCATCTTCTCTGCTAAATAGATTTTTTTAAATCATATGATAAGAATATTGTTACATTTTTAAGTCATTTTAGAATGTTCTGCAGTTTCCTCTGATTGATACTGAGTATACTAGAGCAGCAAAATAAGATTTAACCACTTTTCTCTTAATGGTCCATTAAAATTCTTCAAGAGGGGCTTGGCACTTGAAGAAATTAAGTTTCTTAGGAAGAAGTCAGGCTGAAAGCCTATGGAGTCATTTGTTTCTTTTTACTCTGTATCAAACCGAGACAATGTTCTTGATATGGGATGGGAGGGAGAAGGGGGTTGACCATTAAATAAACTTATTGCACATTTGCATTGTGCCATTCAGATGGTACAATTCAGTGTTTGAGTAAGATTACTTGAGACAAAGCTCTTGAATGAGGAACCTGGTTGGCTTTGAGATGTGACTGGCAAGTGAAAAGAGGCCTGTGTCAGTCCAGTGGAAGATTCCAGTTGAAGTAAAGAAGTTACAGTCCTCAGAAAATGTGTCCAGCTGTGATGTTCCTCCTTCAGGGCACCAAAAGAAAAGGCAAAATTTCAGTCTATTAGACAGATGAAAAGTGTCAGATATGTTATCCTCCCAAAGCAGACAATCTTTTTTGGCTCTAAAATAAGAACTGATGTAAAGATTAAGATAACGCTCATTTCTTTTGAGGAGATAGCATAAATATTTTGCAAATAAAATACTTCTAGAAATTTTTTTACCGTTGTAACAGCAGTTCACACAGATGATTCTTTTTCACTGGGATGCAGAAAACAAGCTTTTTTCATACTCTGTCTTGCTGCTGATCCAGGAGACCTCCAAAGTTAGTGTTAGAGAAACAGACACAAATCATCTAATGCACAGCAAATTTCCACTGGCAGGCACCATGTTTCATAGTGATGTGTCTTGGAACGATGGTAGGATCAGTTTGATGTTATTGGCTGTTGGCCCTAGTCTGAGAGGTGGTGAAAGATCTTCTTCTTTCCTCTTATTTTGACCACAAAATGCTCAGCAAACCCCAGACTCCCACTAGCCTCAACAGAAATGCAGAAATTCAGGACGCTTAACACTTTCCGGGACTGGGCCCAGATACATATGAGCGTTCATCAGTTAATTTTACTGCTTTTCAGCAGTTGTGAAATATACACCATGATATGCCTTTTTTGAACAGCTGGAAAATTATGTTGTAACTAAAATTCCATCATTCAGCTTCCCATGGAATGCATTTTGCTCTGAGAGCTGAGAGACACTCTAAGTAGTGGCTAGATACACCCTCGCCATAGTCATAAATGTCACAGTATTTGGAGAGGTGAGCTGATGTTTTAGGACAAAGTCATTTTTTAGTGACACTCACTTTACTTTGTATCTAACATGGGATTTTTATTGCATTTTATGTATAAAATACAGAAAACCAGAAATTATAAGATGTTTAACATCCTTTTTGTAGCTTAGTTTTATGCATTTTAGGCATTTTATGCACTCTTATCAGTCGCACTATAAATCCTGAGGGTTTTTGCCTTGTGAGCCAAATACTGCTGTCTTTACTAATCTCGATGGGCAGTTACATCAGCCTACAAAGTAATCTCAGTGGGGCAAATTCCTTTCTCCAATACTCCCGCGTAAATTGAAAGCAATCCTATAATTATGATTACACCAAAAGCAGAATTCAGCCCAGTGATTTGAAAGAGCCAGGCAGGCAGTATTAGCCCAGCAGTATTTGCCCTCGAACACTTTATTTTCTTCTTGCATTCGGAACCACCACCCTGTGTGTGTTAACATGTCCTGTAGAATTGAATGAACAGAAAAAAGATCGTGATGAGTAATGTTTACAACTTCCATTACTAGAAAAGCTGTTGTCTTTCACTTCCCACTGAAGTCAATGGAAGCTGAATGTGTTGGAAGGGAAGGTGGCACTAGGTCTCCAATAAGTTGTGTTCCAATGCATCACAAAGCACAGGGGGAAAGGGTTTACAGCTAAGTTAAGCCCAGTCAGTTACCATGTAAGTTAGAGCTGAAGAAGATCATGTCTAATTTGTGTTTATAGTCTTAAGTCCCAGTCTATGGTCTTGGAACTGGTTTTGAAGACCTCAAACTCTCTCAGATTTGAGGAACAGCAGCCCCCTTTTAAAGGTCTATCATAGCACCTAAGTTGCTTGTAATATTGCAGTTATTTTTTACACTAACAAAATTATCTGCCAAGACTCTCCAGCCTGGTTACGTTACATGGTGTTGCAGTACAGAATGACACTTACAGGCAACAAGTCCAATTGTAGAATACTCTTAAGAAATGATTTTTCAGCCTTTTCTTTTCAATACCTATGTTTTTGCTATCCATCTCAGACTGTAGGTGCATCGAGTCTAAAAACATCACCTCGAGCACTTAGAAAACAGCTATATCTAGAGTTACGAATTTGGCATTTAAGATAGTTCTCTAGCAACATTCACCTGAATTCAATGGGACACACCTTCTGATCTCCTAAAGCACTGATTTGATTGAAGATAATGGAAGTTTTGAATGAAGAAGAGATTCAGTAGCTACCACCTGAAATGTGCAGTAGGGGATTTTTGAAATAAGGGATTTAACATTTTATGATTTTTGACATTTTTATGTTGTAGTGTATTTCACTTCCTTGTTAAGTGATTTTAATTTTCATGAAAATTAAAAGATTGACTGCATTACAGGCTGTCTTCTGCGTAACCACAAAACTATTACAGGGTAAGAGGCAGGTAGACAATGCTCCACATTGCAACAGAAACATGCTTAAGGTCTATCCAGAAGACACTGACATAGCAATACAAGCACAATACATTCTTAATGCTTATTTAACATCAAGATCCTACATAAACTCATGCATATGTTGAATTTTTCATGCATGAACAGTAACTTTGAAGACAATGACCTATTAGTATTCACAAATACAGCGCACAGATAAGCACTGAAGGATGATTTAATCTTTGTCAAAGTGTGAACACTTCTCTTTATGGTATCAGAAAAATGACAGGTTTCATTGCAAGATTTTCCACATAAAATACACTGTTGAAGTGTAAGCTACTGCATTTATGTGTTGTAACCAATATTGTACATAAGCATATAAGAAATAGAGTATCTTGCTTTGTCGCCTAAATATTAAAATACTATGGGGCAAATTCTGAAGTTTTTTTCAAAGGTCAAATTTTCACTGAATAAATATTGAACAAGAACTTTAAACTATGATTTCATTACTTTTTTGTCTACTTTTAACATGTGTGTTACTAACATTTTAGGTTTACCTGAAAATGCCTGGCAGAACAGAATTTTACAGTCACAGAATCTCACTGGTATGAAGAGGTCTTTGTGAATGACGCCTTAAGAGTTTTCTGGCTCTTAAAATCTTAAAATGCCAGGTTTATTCTGTCTCTTTTTCATAAAAACAGAACTCTGCAAGGATCTCTGGCAGAGATTTCCTCTGGCCTCTGTATAACAAGGAGCAAGATTCCAGAATCCTGCTAGCCAGCAAAGGAAGGAGGAATTTTGAGTTTCTGAATCCCTTGAGATTGGCAAGAGGCGAGCAATATTAAAATTCAGCTTGCTGCACTATTGCCACACTGTCTTCAGTGTCTTTTAACCACTCTGATTGTTATCATAAGACCATTGGAGCTATGCTGCCACCAGCATGTAAAAGCCCTCTGGATTTTGAAAAGTGCTAGCACAAAACCTGCACTTCTGTGTTTCACTGGAGATGCTTTTTATACCTTTCTCCTAATTAGCATATTTCTGTTCCTAAAGGCAGCAAGCTGATTTTCTGGGAAACTTGTTTTTAAAGGTTTCGTTTATCCTATATGCACCAAAATATCACCTACTTTCATGGTATTGGAGCCAAACTTTGGGTGAAATATTTCATGATAGTCATCAGCAAGTCAGCTGGTAAACATGGTCTTAGATAGCCACAGATTGTATCAAAATAACTATACAAGAAGGAAAGCATTGATGAGAAATCATAAAAAGTATAGCCTTCAAGAATAAGTAGTATCATCAAAAAACTCTTATATTTCTTATTTTCTGTTTAAATGCACTTAGTAAAAAAGGAGCTCAACGGAGAAATATACCTGAAAGCTCCACCTGCAAATAAATACAGAAATAAAGAAATGAAGGTAGCTGTTTTTTTTAAATAAGAGGGAAACAAAACAGGTGACCACCTATTTTTTCACTTTCTCTTTGATAATTTTATTTGCAAAAAACTTATCACTAGCCAAATATATATATATATATTAATTGCTACATTTTTTAAATGCAAAAAAGCAAAAAATATAGTCTCACTATTTTTTTTTTTCAGAACGTAGCATGCACTTTATTTTCCTATAAAATCATTGCAGCATATTATATACTCTGACATATTTGTTTATAAATCCTGCTTCATTTTTCTGTAACAAGGAATGCAGATGCAAAACCACATTGAGATCTCTTTCTTCAGCTGATGGCTTTCAAGAGTCATTTTGTGAATCTGCCACTTGTACAGGATTGCTGATGGTCTTTATTTGTCTATCATTGCATGTACTGTATCCTTTAAGTAGGAAGCCATTTTGAATATAATTTCTTAAAAGCAACTTCCCCAGCTGGGACATATAATTATTACCTCCAGTTCCAATCCTTCAGCCAGGATGGGATGTTAGACTTAAAGTGGGAGCTTTATCTATTTATGTATTTGCCTGGACACATGCACCAACAAGGTACATATTTTATAATCTGCCTTTAAAACTGGACTAAAACCCAACTGAAATGTTTATAATCAATTTGAGCATAAGAGCAGTAGTCCTACAAAAATATTACATTAGCCGTGAAATAACAAATAAAAGAAAGTGCATCCTTGTTCTGTGTACAGTACATTCCTTTTCCGGCAGCACACTATCCCCTTCACAGAGGTGAGCGTGGCAGCACACCTGGGAAGGATGACACTCCAAGGCTGGCTCGGAGGCACTGCAAAGGCAATGGGTGCTCACGAAGGGTGACATGCTGGCAGAGAGAGTTTTGTACTGAGAACTGTCCAACACTCTCGCCACCATAGGTCCCAACTGCATCAGCACAGCATGTACCTGCACTCAGGGAGAGGCAGACGTTCATATTTCCCTCTGCATTCTGTCAGGACAAAAATACAATAAACCAGTATCAATTCATATAAAACATACCTTTCTGTGATGAGAACAGCCTGCTTATAGTACTTTCTAGAACGTGTAACTGGAAACGCTTGCTGAGTAGATTGAAGATGGAGTGTCTGTCATAGTTGGAGACGCAGCTGGAGACTCTGGTGCAGAATCTCTCGTAGCCAAGCCATATCATACAGATGTGTGTCACAAACGTTTACAGCCTGCTATAGCCTGAGGTACAACCCACATCGCTGTACTCAGAAGATCTGTATGCTTAGACATACACTGTACACATTTAGTCCCACGGCAGTGCAGATTTTTAGTAGTGAGCCATTGTTGCTAAAAAGTACAATAACTTCCACATTTTCAAGAGATATTTGTGGGCTTAACAAGATACAGTAATGGAGTACAGACAGTGCAGTCAAGTACAACTCCACTGAAAGTCCTGCCTGCGCCTTTCCAGTTCCCTGTCTCACTCTCCTTGTCTGCCAAACCTTGGCACTTGTGTGGACTCACAGTCAGGCACACACAAGATTCTTATGGAGTGTCCAGGTAAGTGATTCTTTGCCTCATACATGTGTTTAGTGCAACAGCTCCACTGTATGTAAAACATACATGTGTTTAGTGCAACTATCACTAGAAATAACAATAGAAAGCCCCTGACACACAAAACTGCAAGATCTGCAGGATGTAGTGTATTTTAATTTGCAGTTGAACCAGGCTTCTAATGGCAAATTGTGCTGGCAGTTACTCTGTTCTTTGGAGTACAATTCAGCATAGACAGTTGCTAAAGGAGGCTTCAGGCAACAGTTGCAGGCAGGGTTAAAGGAAGAATAAGGAGACTTTTCTCAGCTGATTGATGCCCTTTCCTGCTTCCTGAGAGCAGCTGGCCCCTTAAGGGACTGAATCAGATTGCTGTAATTGCGATATCGAGGCAAAGGAACCCCTTAGGCAGAGCAAACAGATTGGTGATTTCTCCAGCCAACTTCATCTCTCCATCTCGAAAAGGAGTGCTTAACCTGTGACACATCCAAAGCCTAAGTGGAGCTCCCCTCTCCTGCTCCTTTGGCCAGGGCTCTTAAGAGTTCGGTTTCTGGTGGCCGTGGTTCCCAAAACTGACCTCAGAATGCAGCGACATTGCCCTGTGAAATTAAAGAAATTGTAAATGGAGGCAAAAAAGTTCAACAGAGCCTGAGGGGGACAGTACAGTTGTTGCCAGTGGATCAGAGGATCAAGGTGTGACTCAGGCAGGAATTCCAACCTTATCCAACCTCCCACTCTAAGCAGTGAAGTGTGGGAACCTTCTGCATTATGGAGGGTTCATGTCAGGAATTCACATTGTATTTCATTCCCACCTATGGCACGGTAATGAAAAAGATTGGCCTTCCTTTTGTTTCAGCAACACACCAGTAGAAATAAGCCAAACAGGCATTTAAAAAATCAATTATTTCCAGCCTACAGCCTACAAAATACGGATTTCTCTTTCTTCCCAGGAAATCTGAACTATATTAATTATAATTCTCATTATAATTACTGTAAGATTTTGAGGAGTAATGGAAAAATATTTTGAACTGTTACATATTTTTAATTAGGATGGTGACTAAGTCAGACATCAGTGTCTGTACAACAATACATTGCTGGCCTACTTTTTCTGTATTTACAAATGTGCCCCAAACCGGTTTTCTAGTCTGGAAGTTTTTTATATTCACAGAACACAGTCAGAAATGACCTTACAAAATGCAGCACAGTAGAGGACCATGCCCAAAATCTCTACAGAAATCACATACAGATACTTTGATAAAAGTATATAAACAAGTGAATGGTGTGGAGAAAATAAATTTGCATTTTCCCATTAAGTAATTGAAAACAGTGGTGGGAAATCAAAAATGTTTCAAGTTGGCAAATTCAAAATAAATTAAAATAAGATTTATTTATATGACAAATAATTAGAGTGTTGGACTCAATGCCACACAAAGTTGGTAAAACTAAGAACTTGGCTAAGACTTGAAAGGGCCTTGTGATTTATAGAAATAAAGACAATGCAGACATTGTCATGGGTAAAGTTCACCAAAAAAATAGAATACCCTTTTTCTTCAGTCTTTAACTATTGAAGAAAATACTCTTTTCCATTTTCTGAAATATAAGTGCTGGAGACAGTGCATTGGATCAGTTCCAGCATGACAGTTCTAATTTTATGTTTGTCTTTAAGAACAGTTTAATAACTGACTTGAAATTAGCAACTGCAAAATTTTATCAAATGAAAGAGGGAAACATCAGTTCATACAGCGTGATAATGGTAAGGTTCACCATTACCTGAGGTCATAGAGCCAAATGCTGCGGCTGAGCTTTATTAAAATCTAAGTAAATTTATGACCAATAAAAACCTTTACAGTGTTGCCTTCTAGCCCTAGGCAATCAAATTTTATGCGAATCTGGACTAGTTGCCTTAGAAGTTCTGTATTTCACAACTGAATTGGTATCCAGGGGGAGTTGTGGACTATCAGCTGTTTGTCTGCAAATGGACTTTGTTCTGTTTCTGCAGCTCAGCACTACCTGCTGTTGCAGATGATTGTATACAGAACCTGAGGAACCAACCATCTGCTGCTGGATGTAGTATCTTGTATTCTTACAAACTGGAGGGCTCCAAGAGGGAAGAACATCAGATGCTACAGCCCAGTCAAATTAACCTAAGGTACAGTATTTCCTCCTCACTTTTAAGGGGAGGAAATTACATATTTGTCTCAAATTGCATACATTTCTGATTTTTACTGTAAAAGAGGAATGCAATTCATTGGATAAAATAATCTTATTTTCCTACTGTTGGCTCCCTCCATTAAAAAAAAATTCCTTCCTAATTTTGACCATCATTGTAATCCAGAGAGATCAGAGTGGAATTCTTGCACTGGGTAAGGGTTACCCAGTATTCTAGTTATGAGATGAAGTTAACGATCACTTCAGTTTCCAAGAGAGGACATGTGTGCATTGTGTGAGAATGGACTGGTTTTGAAGATAAGCTTTAATTCTGAAGAAGGTTGGCCAAACAATAGCTACTTTTTACTAGCATTCTCTTAATGCTTTTTGCATTAACAGGGTTACCATGCATTCCGTTGCACATCAGATCAGTGTTAATTTAAGAATTCCAGATTATGTAACATTGCCTTCCTTCCCACAGTAAATTCCTTTTACCATTAGTCCAATCAGAACCAGCATTCTTGTGATTTGTAAAATTTGATATAATAAATTATATCTTGTACTCTGTTACGTTTTAAACTTTTAATGAACATTCTTTTATATATATCATATGACAAATTATGCTATCAAGAATATATAATTGCAGAGAAGTGCCTGAAATGTAGTCTTCTCCTGACTATAAAATCCTGTCAGTCTGTAAGACATGATGACATCCTAAAGCACGGCCAAATGGCAGGTCAACCAGCTGACACCAGGTCAGTCACAGAATCACAGAATGGCGGAGGTTGACAAGGACCTCTGGAGGTCATCTTGTCCAACCCCCCTGCCCAAGCAGGGCCACCTAGGGCTTGTTGCCCAGGACCATGTCCAGATGGCTTTTGAATATCTCCATGGATGGAGACTCCACAACCTCCCTGGGCAAACTGTGCCAGTGCTCAGTCACCCTCACATTAAAAAAGTGTTTCCTGATGTTCACAGAGAACCTCCTGTGTTTCAGTTAGTGCCCATTGCCTCTGGTCCTGTCACTGGGCACCACTGGAAAGAGCCTGGCTCCATCCTCTTTGCAGCCTTCCTTTAGGTGTTTACATTGATGAGATCCCCCCTCACCTTCTCTTCTCTAGGCTGAACAGACCAAGTTGTCTCAGCCTCTCCTCATAGAATAGATGCTCCAGTCCCTTCATCATCTTTGTATGATTTTATGTCCATGTCTGTCTTGTATGGAAGCCCAGAACTGGACACAGTACTCTAGGTGTGGTCTCACCATTGCTGAGTAGAGGGAAAGGATCACCTCCCTCAGCCTGCTGGCAACACTCCTCCTAATTCACCCCAGGATACCATTGGCCTTCTTTGCCACAAGGGCACACTGATGGGTCATACTCAAGCTGGTGTCCACCAGGACCCTCACATCCTTTCATGTGAAGCTGCTTTCCAGCTGGGCAGCCCCCAGCATATACTGGTGCATGGATGCCAACATATACCGGTGCAGTCATCCTCAATAACAAATCCTTTCTGGTAATTTTAAATAAACTGCTTCTTTTCTACTGCTAGGGACAATCACAGCAGAACAAAGCTCTTTTGCATACATTACCCCTTAGCTTTTCTGACATCACTGCACATAAGGCAGGAGAATGCCCTTCAAAATCATGCTCCTGCCCTTTTGGAGATGGAGGTGCTGATCTTCTCCCTGGTTTCCAGTGACAGGCTGTGTTGGAATGGTTCAAAGCTGCATCAAGGAGGTTCAGACGAGATATTAGAAAAGGTTTCTTTACCGAGAGGGTGGTCAAACACTGCAACAGGCTACCTAGAGAGGTGCTCGATGCCCCAAGCCTGTCAGTGTTTTAAGAGGCATTTGGAAAATACCCTTAATTACAGGCTTTCACTTATGGTCAGCCCTGAAGTGGTCAGGCTATTGGACTAGATGATCAGTGTAGGTTCCTTCCAGCTGAACTATTCTATTCTGTTCTATTCTATTCTGTTCTATTCTAGTCTAGTCTAGTCTACCTCCATAACTCTATGACTTTATAACGCTCTGCAGTAACAGCAACAATTGAAGAAAATTGTTCTTTTACATGCTAACAAGTGACACCTGTCTTGGATCATGGTTACATTTCATGCTGAGAATGGCTTGATAATGGAAATGGAAGTTCAATCTGAAGGTAAAAAAGAATCTGGGATGAGTAGCTGAAAATATGGGATGACTGAAGACTGCATAAATTCATCAGAACGTGCTATGATAAGGCAATTAAAGGGAATGTAGTTTCTCAGACTATCCAAGCAAAAGTTGATTATTTTACAGTATTCATGGAAGTATACTGCTAGAATTAGCATTTTCCACTGAAAGTATTTTTTCTTTTGCATGAAGATCTATTTATGTATTTGCTGAATTATTCCATAAATTATATTTTCCTTGCAGAAATACTCAGCATGGACATCTGCAAACTGAGAAGAAAGAACAATGATGTATGCCAAAAATATTTTTAAAATGTAAGCTCCAGACATTGTACTATATTTTCTTGGACCGGGAAATTAAAACAGATTGGTCAAATAGTAACTAAGAGCAACATTTGCAGCTGCTAGAGGTAACAGGAGTAGAGGTGATTTGAACACTAATAATTCTTAACTTGAAGTGTATATGAAAGAGAATATAATCTATATCAAGGAAATCTTGGAGTTTTCTTCTTTAACAATGAAGGATGGTGTACAGTTTCACACTTTCTTCTCTGAATTTGGATGCCTTAAGATTCACTGTTTTCTCTCTCATTTCAAAATATTAGAGCTTGAGATTATTGTACAGAATTTTGTTTCCTCCATCATGTTTTGTCCATGATATGATAGAGATGCAGTAGACTTCAGTAATAACACCTCTCATCAGCACCATATTTTAATAGTAAGAAATTGTTGAAGTTTTAAATGTAATGTATTGTCATGGAAGTAAATTAACACTGTTGAAGGCAATGATAACATCCCACAGGAATCTGTGCATGCCATATGCAGTATAGCTCTCAGAAAGATTTTCCATGTATCTGTCTAACATGCTTTCTACTTGTGACATGTATCACTGAAAAGGAAGTAATAAAAATGTATTAGTCTATGTGATTTCTAAGCAACAGTTCCTAATATTGTATGTACAGTCCTACCAATACAGTAAGTTCTCCTGCCTTTGACGTCTGTATTTGGAGTTTATATAAGACCAAAGCGTTTTAAGAACTCTGTCTACATAATCTGTTGCTTATTTACTATGTAAAAAACTCTATTCAATAATTTTCCTTTCTCAATGGACAAGTCTCTGTAGCAACAGCCTAGATTGGCATGCCAAGGCATAGATAGCAATCAAGTGCCACAACTAGAATTTCTAATTCCATGTCAAGCATTGATACACAGCATTTTACAACAGCAGATTTCAGCCCTGATGCCTGTATTTTATTCATGTGCATATAGATCAGTTCTACACCCAAGATTATTTTTCTTGGCCTGTAGCTGGCATATAGCTTATTTCTTCCATACTGCTTTGAATGTATTGTATATTTGTCCTCTGCTGTAACAAGTGAGTCAGATATTTTCATATCTCGCCACACATACAGTAAATGAAGAAATGCCATTGTATTAAATCACTTAGAAATCTGATTCTGATCTTTGAAAACAGAACATGAGGCATAGGCATGTATCTGTTTGAGGACTCTAAATTTACTGCACAGCCTCCCAGCACTTGGTGATAGACACAAGTTAATCTGTGTTTCTTATTCCAGGCCGTAATTCAGCAAAGCACTTAATGAAAGTGCTTGATATTAAACAAATACTTAAGTCTTTTCCTGTCAGAGATTTTTTTTTTCGAATTAGTGTCCCATTTCATCAAATAATGATATTCCCTAAACCCAAAAAGTAAGCTAGAAGTTTGTCAGCCTAGATTTTCTGCTGGAACTCAGCACATGACTTTGTATACAAGATGGATCTGTTCTGGGAAGATTTAGGAAAACAGCGCAAAGCAGCTGCCAACAAGCCTTATCAGCCATACTTCACCACTAAGGGCCTGAAGAAAAATAATCACCTGCCTCGGTTTAAAATGAAAATCAGTGTGGCCCAAATAATGAAAGAAGTAAATGTCCCATTTTGCTGGACAAGACTAAAATAATCTAGGACTAATCTAAAGCTGCCCAAGGCATAACTCAGTCCTCAGCCTTTGTATGTTTTGGAACCCACCTTCTTAATAGAGAACATTTTGTACTGTCATATGATTTTTCTCTTGTATGCAACAAACAGAGCCTGTTTCATCATGACAAATAGAGGAGAAATTCTGTCTTGGAACTTATCAGGACAGAATTTTGGTTTATTGTAGATATGTTTGTATGCCATGCCAATAATCACTAAGCATAGCTGTCGTTTGTTATGTGATTACACTCATTATGCAATAGAACGTCTTGGTTTTGTATGGCTTGGAGATGGTCATTTAAAGGGCAGCTACAAAGAGGACAGAGGTTCTGTCTTCACAAGAAGCCACATGGAGAAGGGGCAGTGGGTACAAGTTGCACTGAGGAAGGTTTCATCTTGACATAAGAAAGAAATTTTTTACAGTGAGAACCATCGTTCACAGGAACAACCTCCCCAGGGATGTGGTAGAGTCCCTGTCACTGGAGGTTTTCAAGATGTGATTGGACAGGGTGCTCGATAATCTCATTCAGGCTCCCTTTGCCACAAAGGGTTGGACCACGTGATCTTTCGAGGTCCCTTCCAACCTGGGCTGTTCTGTAATTCTATGATTAGAAAGAATTAATAGAAACTTGTAAATTGCTAGACAGTGGGTATCTCTTTCTTTGTATAATGTCTAAGGATTTATAAATTTAGAACTTGCATATGCTCTTATTTCAGTGCTCTCTTGTAAAGAACACCATATACTGAAGGCATCCAGACATCATTGTATAATTTGATGTACATCTGCCACTTCACAGAATCACAGAATCACAGAATGTTAGGGATTGGAAGGGACCTCGAAAGATCACCTAGTCCAATCCCCCTGCCGGGGCAGGATTACCCAGATCATATCACACAGGAACGCGTCCAGGCGGGTTTTGAATGTCTCCAGAGAAGGAGGCTCCACAACCTCTCTGGGCAGCCTGTTCCAGTGTTCGGTCACCCTCACCGTAAAGAAGTTTTTCCTCATATTTATGTGGAACCTCCTGTGTTCCAGCTTGCACCCATTGCCCCTTGTCCTGTCAAGGGATGTCACTGAGAAGAGCCTGGCTCCATCCTCATGACACTTGCCCTTTCCATATTTATAAACATTAATGAGGTCACCCTTCAGTCTCCTCTTCTCTAAGCTAAAGAGACCCAGCTCCCTCAGCCTCTCCTCATAAGGGAGATGTTCCACTCCCTTAATCATCTTTGTGGCTCTGCGCTGGACTCTCTCTAGCAGTTGCCTGTCCTTCTTGAACTGAGGGGCCCAGAACTGTACACAATATTCCAGATGCGGCCTCACCAGGGCAGAGTAGAAGGGGAGGAGAACCTCTCTTGATCTGCTAACCACACCCCTTCTAATACACCCCAGGATGCCATTGGCGTTCTTGGCCACAAGGGCACACTGCTGGCTCACGGTCATCCTGTTGTCCACTAGGACCCCCAGATCCCTTTCCCCTCCGCTGCTCTCCAACAGGTCTGTCCCCAACTTGTACTCATACATGGGGTTGTTCTTGCCCAGATGCAGGACTCTACACTTGCCCTTGTTATATTTCATTA
This sequence comes from Nyctibius grandis, assembly GCF_013368605.1. Taxonomy (NCBI): domain Eukaryota; kingdom Metazoa; phylum Chordata; class Aves; order Nyctibiiformes; family Nyctibiidae; genus Nyctibius; species Nyctibius grandis. The sequence continues at coordinate 38,297,331 of NC_090695.1, read as the reverse complement.
GATTTCTCCCCGCCCAACTCTCCAGCCTGTCTAGGTCCCTCTGAATGGCTGTGCAGCCTTCTGGTGTGTCAGCCACTCCTCCCAGTTTGGTGTCATCAGCGAACTTGCTGACAGTGCACTCTATTCCCTCTGTCTATACTGCTGGAGGCTGTCCTGAGGAGCCCCGGACCCCTGAGGCCCCAGAAGAAGTCAGGATAGAGGAGGAATCTGTCTTGGTTGATGAGGGCTGGGTCAGGGACCAATTAAGCAACCTGGGCATCCATAAATCCATGGGCCCTGATGGAATGCACCCGCGGGTGCTGAGGGAGCTGGCGGAAGTCATTGCTAGGCCACTCTCCATCATCTTTGCTAAGTCGTGGGCAACGGGAGAGGTGCCTGAGGACTGGAGGAAAGCGAATGTCACTCCAGTCTTCAAAAAGGGCAAGAAGGAGGACCCGGGTAACTATAGACCGGTCAGCCTCACCTCCATCCCCGGAAAGGTGATGGAACAACTTGTTCTTGGTGCTGTCTCTAGGCACATCAAGGATAGGGGGATCATTAGGGGCAGTCACCATGGCTTCACCAAGGGGAAGTCATGCTTAACCAACTTGATAGCCTTTTATGAGGGCATAACCCAGTGGACAGATGATGGAAATTTTCCAAAACTACAATATACCATTGATTATGAACTGTGACCCATAGTGCAGAAAGACTAATCTATAATTACAGAACTTGGTACATAATTAGATTTGACACAATATCTATTGTCTGATCTCTTCATACATGGACCTATTTATGCACTCCTAGTTTAAGGTCAAAATTACTCTCCAAATGAGTAAAATATTTCTCTAAATACTAATTCTGTCTGTGCTTTTGAAGCCCACTTGATACTCCATTTAGTTTTATTGCTGAAATTCAGTCGTTACAAGATAGGGAGTTGAAAAAATTGACTCTTTTGGACTTTTTTCTCCTTCCTCAAAACCTTACTCTATGTTTCATTTAAAATAGAAATTAAAAAACACTGACACATATTCCATCAGGGCCTTGACAGCACTGACAGGGTTTACCAGCCCTGGCCAGCCTCCCCCGGGGCCTCTCCCCACCCTGCACAGGGCCCAGGACACCACGTCAGTCCTCAGGGCTGCCAGCCCCTGCCCCAGCAATGCTGCAGCAGAGCCAGGGATTCTTAGAAAGCAAATCCATGTCATTTTATTTGGTCTGTGATAGAAATCAATTGCGTCTCTGTGTTAATAACCTTTCTGTATCACTTTGCTAACTACTTCCTGCCTTCTGTCCTGTCTTGCAGTGCCATGAGGACTTTGTACTTCCAAAAGGACTGCTCAGGGTTGCTCCGACAGTAGTTGGAGCACACGCTGCCCACAGGTGCTCTGTGCTCAGAGCGGCTTTCCACTGTGGTTAGAGCTAACTGCAGTCACTACAGTTAAGCTGTTATTTTTTTTTCTTTTTTTTTTTTTGATACAACATACCCCGTCATCACAAATAACATGTCACTACATCCAAGCCTCAAGAAGATAAGGTTCAGTCACAAAGGTGAGAATGTAACAGTTCTCAGAACGATTTTTTAAAAAAGAGTAAAAGTGTATTTGTTTACACAGTACACAGTAAGCCAAACCAAAGGGAAACATCCACTCCAGACCACACTGCAAACAAAGGCAAAAGTTCATTATCAGCCCACAAACACACACGTGCACGTACTAAAACCTCGTTTTTTAAAAGGTTTTTAGGAAGCCAAAAAATAAATTATTCTGAAAAAAAAATACATTATTTATTCCTGTTTTTAAATACAGTTTTATCCTGTACATAAATTTGACCTATAATCCCTGCTACAAGACTTCTATAATTGCTTTAACCATTCAAGATGACATTCACTATCAGATTTATTTTTTGGAAAGACCCAATTTCTGCAAAAAATATTAGAAAGTACTGTCTGTCTGCTCTGTGCACCCCCCCCCACCCCCCCACTAAAGTTTATAACCTGTCTGCTGAGGAGCTCTAGTCACGTAGGTTCAGAGACGGAATCTATCATTTTTTGCAAGCAGTGGCAATTCACAAGTTTTCAGAAGCAGCCACAATCGGCATATGCTCAGTGGAGACTTGTTAAAGAAGACTGAAGTTAGACCTATCTAACTACCTAGCTAACTAACTTTTCAGACCTGATAACTATGTCAATAAAGAGTATATTCAAGTCTTGGGCCAAGCAACACTTCTCCTTCTGCATTCCTAGAGCCAGGAACTGAAGCTGAATGCTGGATGTCTGTCCCATGCTGTCAGATGCTTCTCCCTGCATAAGCCAGACAAAGATAAGTGGTGAAAATGGAACCCACTACGAGGAAGATGAAAAGAAAACAACATTACAAAAGCCAGACAGAAAACAAGCTGAAGAGAAAGAGGGTTGGATAGGGATATGCAGACTTTGCAAGAAGACATCAGTCAGAGATGCAAAGGAGTTGCTCTCGGCATTTATAAGGTAGGTAGGCAGCAGCAGAGGAGGAGAAAGCCTACAGATAAAGAGACAGACAGCTATTTAGAGGCACGCATAAAAGGGGAATGAATGAATCTTGAAGTCAGAATGAGCAGGATTAGATGAAAGCAAAAGTGGGATGTAGTAGATTAGAGTAGAAGGGTCTCTGCCAAAAAGGAACTTGATATTTCTGTGCCCTTTGTCCTTGCATTTTTCTATCCCCTGTAAACAGCATGAAACTTGTTAACAAAAAATATATTGCAGCCCTTTAAGATGCTGTTGCTTGTGCAGAATAACACACTAATCCTGGGACAATTTAACCTGTTAATTCTAGTGTTAGGTCTGTGCTGTGCATCTAAGGGGCCAAAGATTGCTGATGGTACAACTCATGTTCCACCTGATGGATTTTTGTTTTGTCAGGTGTAGGTTTTCAAAATTGCTGCATGAAAGTAGCTCAAGATAACCCCCATTAAAATAGCATTGACTGCAAAGTTAAGTACTTACAAATTATGGACAAAGGAGAACTTCCCTTCTGCAATCTGAATTCAGTATCCTACAGTATCCATGTCACCATGCAAACTGCATTCCAGGTTAATGGGTTATTTTTTCTCAAAACTCTTGATTCATTCAGTGAACAGGATTGACGATGGTCAGGGTGTTAAACAGAGCTATGCTCCTAAGCAGGCTGTTACTGAGGCAATCTCTCAGATAACACAGAATTGGGAATGGAATGAAGAAGCAGTATGGAGGAGGACTCCTCCAGCCTTGGCCTCGTCCCCTTCTATTTCCAGTTATCCCATCCCAGTCACTCTTCTGACCTGTTCTTTCTTTCCTGTTTCCAGTTCTGCTCTCCATCAGCATGCAATTCCTTCTTTATGAATCCCGTTAAGGCATGACAGAGCCCCTCTTGAGTCTCCTTGGTCAGTGAGGGTGAGATGCCATTTAGGCATGTCCTGGTTTTGCAGGGATAAAATTTATAGAATTGCTTTTCTGTTAGATTTTGTTTCAGTCTGTGGCCAGCTGTGGTATGGTGATCAAGGCCATTAGCAGTCAAATGCAGGGCATGTGACCCAGGCTGGCCCACAGGTGTATTCTGTAACATTAGCATCATGTTCACTATAAATGGGGAAGCTTGCTGGGGGGTGGTGGGGCTCTTTGATCCTCCCTCCCCCTGAAACACTTAGTTGTATGTAGTTCTACTATTCCTGACAATAGGGGCAATATTCTACTTTTTTTTTTTTTTTTTTTTTTTTTTTTTGACTGCAGACATCTTGGTGTGAGGATACTGTCATGCTCCATATTGTGAACCCCATTTAGTGCCTCTATACCAATGCATGCATCATGGGCAACAAACAGGAGGAGTTGGAATCCACTGTGCTGCTGGAAAACTCTGACCTAGTTGCCATTACTGAAACTTGGTGGGATGAATCCCATGACTGGACTGTGGCTATCAATGGTTACAGGCTGCTCAGAACGGACAGGTGAGGAAGGAGGGGCAGAGGGGTTGCCCTCTACGTCAAGAAATGGATAGATTATTGTCACGGTTTAAAGCTGAACCTGCTATTAAACCTGTGGCAGATGCTCTCTGTTAACCCTCCCCCCCCACCCCCCAAAGGGAAAGGGAAAGGGAAAAGGGAGAGAGGCTTCCGGGTTGGAAAGTTAAAACAGTTTTAATAAACTATAATAATGAAAAAAAAAGTATAATAACAGTAATAGAAATAATCAAATATATACAAATATATATACAAAACCGAGACTGAGCTCCCCTGAAGTCAGCCACGTCACCACCGGCACTGCAGGGCAGGCTCCGGGAAGGCCCAGGCTGGGCCTAGCGACAGTCGAGAGCTGGATTCAGGGATGCACGGATCGGGATCGGGGGCAGCAGGAAAACAGACGGAGTCCTCCTTGGACACCGGCCATAGCAGAAAGAGAGCGAGACCCTCGTGATCCCCCCGCTTTATACTGAGAATGACGTGTATGGGATGGAGTACCCTCGTTGGTCAATTTTGGGTCACCTGCCCTGTCCGCTCCCCCCTGCAGCTGCGACCCCCCTTCGGCTCTTCACTCGTAAGCAGTGAGGAATTCAGCAGTGACCTTGGTTTCTCTCAAGAACAAGTACAGCAAGAGCCTTTCTGCACAACATCCCTACCGGTGCCTCAGTGATAACTACAAACTTTGAGTGTTATCAGTCCTGGAAGCAGACAGTGTCTGCAAAACATGCAGTTAGTTTCAGAAAGTGCAGTTACTTAGAGGAGACTTAGCTGAAAGTAAAAATCACTGAAAGGAAAATTGGCCTGGTTTAGGCCAAACCAGGACAATTATGAAGAGCTGTCTCTGAAGAATAGCCATGAGCAGGTTGAAAGCTTATGGGTAAGAATTAGAGACTGAGGAAACACAGGAAACCTTGTGGTTGATGTCTGCTACAGGCTGCCCAATCATGAGCAGCCTATTGACTAGCTTCTTACTCCAGCCACAGGACACATTGGGCTCGCAGGCTCTCATCCTGCTGTGGGACTTCAACCACCCTGACATCTGGTGGAAAAGTAGCACAGCAGCTGTAGGCAATCCAGAAGACTCCTGGAGTGCACTGGGGAGAACTTCTTAAGCCAGGTGATAGACAGCCATACATGGGATGTGTTACTGGACCTGTTGGTCACCAACACAAGTGAGCTAATCAGACATCAAGATTGGAGGCAGCCTGGGCTGCAGTGATCATGCACTGGTGGAGTTCACAGTCCTGAGGAATACAGGTCAGGCGAAGAGTAAAGTCAGGACCCTGAATTTTAGGAGAGCAAACTTGCAGCTGTTCAAGGAATTAGTCAATAGGACCCCTGGGAAACTGCCCTCAGGGACAAGGGAGCAGAACAGAGCTGGCAGATCTTTAAGGATGTTTTCCATAGAGCTCTAGAGCTCTCGATCCTTAGGTGTAAGAAATCAGGAAATGAAGGCAAGAGACCAGCATGGATGAGTGGAGACCTGGTGGTCAAACTAAAGGGCAAGAAGGAAATGCACAGGCACTGGCAGCAGGGACAGGTATCCTGGGAAGAGTATAGGAACGCTGCCTGGTTGTGTAGGCATGGAGTCAGGAAGGCCAAGGCGCAGCTGGAGCTGAACTTGGCAAGGGACACAAAGAATAACAAGAAGGGCTTCTATATGTGTGTCAGTCAGAAAAGGAAGGTCAAAGAAAGTGTACCTCTCTGGTGAACACAATTGGCAAACTGGTAACAACAGATGAGGAGAAGGCTGAGGTACTCAACAACTTTTTTTGCCTCAGTCTTCACTGGCAACCTCTCTTCCCACACCTCTTGAGTGGAAGGACCTCATGCAGGGACTGGGAGAGCAAAGTCCCTCCCATTGTAAGAGAAGATCAGGTTCGTGACCGCCTGAGGAACCTGAATGTACATAAGTCTATGGGGCTGCCAGAGCCTGAGCTTGAGTCTGGGCCCTGAGAAGGTTCATTGTGATCCCAAGAGGTGAAATTAAGGCACAAACGAGGCCAAATGCTGCCAAACAAGCCGCTTCATTGAACAAAGGCGGAGCACACTGAGCGATAGGAAAGGTAAGAAATATAGGGGGAAAAATAAGTGAGCGTTCTAAGTGAGCGTTCCGAGAGAGAGAGAGATGTGCAGGGATAGCCACCACCGTGGGTCCAGCGATGTCTTCTGGTGGTGAGTGATGCAGCAGGCTGAAGGCATCAGCAGACACAGACGAAGTGGAAGCAGTGGGAAGGGTGAACCTCCAGGCTTGTCTGTGCAGTCCTTTTTATATGGGGTGAGGGTGGGCGTGCACACCTGTCCTGTCCAATGGGCATGTGCCCGCATTTGCTCCATCCAATGGACGTGTCCACGTGCCTCGGGCCTGAGTGTTGACAGGCAGGTGACAGGGACCAGTGCTCCCTCTGGTGTAAGCCAGTTTGAGTGACAGGAAGAAGTGGGCACCTGGACATGTCTGGACAAGTTCTCCTGCACACAAGTGTCCACGTACACACGCATAAGCAAACTTTGAGACATCTATTAGCCATTTTGGTCCCTCACAGGGGCCAGCGAGATGCATCCCAGAGTCCCGAGGGAACTGGCTGACATAGTTGCCAAGCCACTCTCCATGCTATTTGAAAAGGCATGGCAGTCAGGTGAAGTCCCCAGTGACTGGAAAAAGGGAAACACTGCACCCATTTTTAAAAAGGGGATAAAGGAGGACCCTGGGCACTACTGACCTGTCAGCGTCATCTCTGAGGCTGGGAAGATCATGGAACAGATCCTCCTAGAAGCTATGCTAAGGCACTTGGAGGACAGGGAAGTGATTTGAGACAGCCAGCATGGCTTCACTAAGGGCAAGTCCTGCCTGACCAACCTAGTGGCCTTCTATGATGGAGTGACTACATCAGTGGACAAGGGAAGAGCTACAGATGTCATCTATCTGAACTTCTGGAAGGCCTTTGACACAGTCCCCCACAACATTCTTCTCTCTAAATTGGAGAGAGATGGATTTGATAGATGGACTGTTTGGTGGATCAGGAATTGGCTGGATGGTCCTATCCAGAGGGTAGTGGTCAACAGCTCAATGTCCAGATGGAGATCGGTGACGAGCAGTGTCCCTCAGGAGTCCATATTGGGACCAGTACTGTTTAATGTCTTCATCAATGACACAGACAGCAGGATCGAGTGCACCCTCAGCGAGTTTGCAGACGACACCAAGCTGCGTGCGGTGGTTGACATGCATGGTCAGCGTGCCATCCAGAGGGACCTCGACAAGCTCGAGAAGTGGGCCTGTGTGAACTTCATGAAGTTCAACAAGGCCAAGTGCAAGGTCCTGCATGTGGGTCAGGGCAATCCCAAGCACAAATACAGGCTGGGTGGAGAATGGATTGAGAGCAGCCCTGAGGAGAAGGACTTGGGCATGATGGTTGACAAGAAGCTCAACATGATCTGGCAATGTGCGCTTGCAGCCCAGAAGGCCAGCCGTATCCTGGGCTGCATCAAAAGCAGCGTGATCAGCAGGTCGAGGGGAGGTGATTCTGCCCCTCTACTCTGCTCTCATGAGACCCGACCTGGAGTACTGCGTCCAGCTCTGGGGTCCCCAACATAAGAAGGACATGGACCTGTTGGAACGAGTCCGGAGGAGGGCCACGAAGATGATCAGAGGGCTGGAGCACCTCTCTTATGAAGACAGGCTGAGAGAGTTGGGGTTGTTTATCCTGGAGAAGAGAAGGCTCTGGGGAGACCTTATAGCAGCCTTCCAGTACCTGAAGGGGGGGGCCTACAAGGCAGCTGGAGAGGGACTTTTTACAAGGGTGTGTAGTGATAGGACAAGGGGTAACGGTTTTAAACTGAAAGAGGGTAGATTTAGATGAGATATGAGGAAGAAATCCCTCAGTGTGAGGGTGGTGAGACACTGGAACAGGTTGCCCAGAGAAGCTGTGGATGCCCACTCTCTGGCAGTGTTCAAGGCCAGGTGGGATGAGGCTTTGAGCAACCTGGTCTAGTGGAAAGGTGTCCCTGCCCATGGCAGAGGGGTTGGGACTAGGTGATCTTTAAGGTCCCTTCCAACCCAAAGCATTCTGTGGTTCTGTGATTCTATGACATGGTAACAGAGGAGATGACTATGCAGTTTAATAACTAGTCCTCTGAGAATACTAATGATGACCGTTTCCTCATGGTACTTATCACCTGATTGTTATAAATGTTAGTTAAACATCACTGTATGTGATTGATTGTTTTAGAATGCTAATATTTACAAATTCAGAATTTTGTAAGCCAAAGATAAGGAGAATGTGAATGAGTTGGTAACGTGACTGTCAGAATCCAAACACTTGATTCTGTTATGGTCAAAAGATTTGTCTGTTCTGTTGCTCAGGGTGCCAGGAGTTTCCTCTCTTAAAATGAAAAAGTCAATTTTTTTAAAAAAAGAAAAAATGGATTTTAACTTTTTTAAATGGCTTGCCAGTGTTACTTGGGAAGCTTGTCATAGAGCCAGGAGGGGTCCTAGCTCCTTTGGGTTCCCATTCAGTGCTTTGATCTTGAATGGCATGTTTTGTTTGTTCACGTCTTCCCTTTTTGAACTTGATCAGTAAACGTTCTTCCACTTCTGAAAATATAACATTAAGTTGTTTAGCTGGGTGTGCATTCACTGTAGTGTTGTCCCATTTTCTGCACTGCATAAAGCAATGCAAATTTTGTCCAACTATAGCTAATATTCTGAAGCATTCACATCCAGGGGAAGAAATTGATGGCATAAGCTCATGCAACTAGTTTTAAGACAGCTGTTACCCGAGAGTTCACATGTGGTCACCAATGATGGTGTCAAATAACTTCTGGCTCTGTACTGGGACACTTACCTGCAGAGCGTAGTAGCTTGGCTTTTAGGACAGTGTACTACTTTCACATTGCTTGCATGTTTTGATTTGGAAAGTAATATTAATATATGAGTAATATTAATATATATATTTGCGTTGCATATAAAAATAATCAGGATATTAGGACAAATTGAAGCATAGAGATGTTAGAAAGCATGCATTTAAATAATGGTGAATACAATGAATTATTTGGAGTTCTTGGCTTGTATGCCTGTAAAAGATACAGTCTGTCTTCTTTGTTTATCCTTCTTCATGTCTAGGAATATTTTTATGCTTGGTAGTTATCCCTTGCTTTAAATCATTTTATACTTTATTTAGAACAGAAATTCATTATTGTGTGTGCATTATCCTGATTGATACAATGAACATGAGGCTCTTAGATACCACCTTGATGCCCAAAAGCATGATAATGAGCTGAATTTTTTTACAATGGTAGGAAATGTTTGTGAAACCCTTTTAACGTAGCGTTCAGGCAGTCAGACTTGCTACAGAAATCTGGTTTATAATAGTCTGTTATGTATGAAGGTAAAGATACGTTCACGTGTGCGCTTTGCACTTTGTGTAGAGACTGATGATTGGTGCTCTTATGTGAACGCGTGCAACATACTTCTATTAAGGTGCTTATCTAGTTTTTTATGTCCTCTCTTCTTTCAGAAGAACACTAATGCTTTAGAACACCTCTCAGGAACTCAAGGCTATACATCTATATCATACTTTTCCCATGCTTCTCAGAATTACAGAATTAAGAAAAAAGAAATTGCTTCCACAGCATCTTTTTAGGTGTTACCATTACCCCAGAGAATCCTGGAATAAGTTTGGATAAAAACCATTCAGTATATAGGAGTTTTATTAATCACGACTTTGAACTTTGGGGTTGCTTTGATTTGACAGATGGAGCAATAGTGTGTATTTTTCTCTTTAATTGATGTAGCTTCATCTCTTTTGCCTGAGAACGGTCTAATTGCCACTTTGGAAATAATTTCTTGCCCAGCTTTACCTGTGAATGTTTTGTACCACCAAATTACAGCCTCATATATTCTCTTCTATCTTTTTCATCTATGACTTTCCATAATCTTTTCCTAAGTAGCTTCTATTTCATGACTGTACCTCTTCACAGTCTCATCCTTTCAGAAAAGTTTTTGTCTTATTCTTTGCCTTATAGCGGTAAATATGTTTTTATATATTGCTACGGTATCGGTTTATCTCAGTTCCAATATGTTGATTAGTTTTCCAGGGAAATCTGCTGCCTGGCACTGCTGCTGTCCAGCAAATTACAGGACAAGTGATTTTCTGGCTTTTTTAATCTAGGAAAAATACATGGATTTTAATGATAAAGAGATGGGATTACCAAGTAGCAGTTAAAAGCAAAATGAATCCTGAAGCATGTGATTCTCCCCCTCTCCTCCGCTTTGGTGACACCCCACCTGGAGTACTGCATCCGGCTCTGGAGTCCTCAGCACAGGAAAGACATGGACCTGGTGGAACTGATCCAGAGGGGAGAGCCACAAAAATGATCAGAGGGCTGGAACACCTCTCCTATGAGGAAAGGCTGAAACAGTTGGGGTTGTTCAGCCTGGAGAAGAGAAGGGTCCGGGGAGAGGCAGCCTTTCCATACTTAAAGGGAGCCTATGAGAAAGATGGGAACAGACTTTTTAGTACTGCCTGTTGTGGTAATGGTTTTAAACAAAAAGAGGGTAGATTTGGACTAGTTAGAAGGAAGAAATTTTTTATGAGGAGGGTGGTGAAACACTGGAACAGGTTTCCCAGAGAGATGGGAAGCATTGAAGGTCAGGTTGGACCCTGGAAGCATTCAAGGTCAGGTTGGACAGGGCTCTGAGCAGCCTGATCTCATTGAAGATATCCCTGCTGATTGCAGGGGAGTTGGACTAGATGACCTTTGGATCCCTTCCAACCCAAACTATTGTATGATTCTATAAAGTGGTCACTGGATCAGCTTGATAGCTAACCATTGTTCTTTGGAAGATTTAGCTCTGGCTTTGCTCTATGTCGTAAGAAGCAGACAATATACTAAACCCCGGAAAATATTCTTTTGGTGTAAATAACTGCTCTTTTAATTATACAGAGTAACATACAATGCCTCCTCAGGTGCTGTCTAGCATGTGTCTGTTTATATGAGAAGAGGAAGGCATGAGCTTTTTCAACAGGGTGTCTGCTTGTGATTGAAGGAAAGGAGTTCCCCAGATGTTTCACCCCTAATTCTACTAAAACCAACCAATCAAAAGACAAACAGACTTCATCCCGGTGTTCCCTGGCACTAAGCTTCTCTCATGTCATTCTCTTTGATTCTATTTGCTCATGTGATGGGAAATAAAGAGCCTTTGCTAGGATACACTGAGAGCTAGAGCATGAGGTACTTACTGGAAGTGGTAAAATTTTTTCAGTGGTTTCTCTCCCTTAGCACTAGCATTATGCCAAATTGAACAGAGGCCTACTCTAAATCTGAAAATTTTCAAGAAAACTATTCCATTTGGATAAGACTCTTTAACTGAAATAGCTTTTTTTCCTAGCAAAAAAAAACCTCTTGTGTGAATGCATGGTATCTATACAAATTTGTGTTACATGGATAAGGCTGTTCTTCTCTAATAAAGAAGAGCTATAATAATATAATATCACTCTAACTGGGGGGACAAGGGCTGTAATAATGTAACCGTATTGCTTAGTTACACCAAGAAGATAGACAAGTTAAATCAAAAATGCCAACACTAAAGTGTTAGGCACACAACAGAGCTACAACATGACTGGCTGAAGGTTTAATTTCTCTGTTTTGAATACTAGCTCTTTTAATATACTTAATATACCAGCACTGAAAATGGTTTTTTTCCTTAGTTAAATAATAAGATCAATGAAGGACAGAAAATTAACACCACCACTGGAATATTTAGTTCTCAGATGTATTTTTGTTGATCTTGTCCATGCAAACAGCACCTCCCGAGATCGGGAGTTTACAGCTGTTGTGAGGTAACTTTTACAACTCTTAGTAGCAATTGCTTCTCTAGGAACCTAAAGCATGAGCAGTAGATACTGATTTTTCAAAGTATCAGCCCCCAGATGTGATGAACCATTCCTAAATGGCATTACGTTGATTAGAAAGCCTTTGTCTAGTGACTACATGTAGAGATTTTATAAGCAGCTTCAATTTCAAATGTTTTTTTAGTCTGTCAGCCTGTCAAATACGAGGTATGTGGGAAGATTTGCTTTCATTCAAGTTTTTGGTATTTGTATTTACTTGTATGTATTTTGTTTGTTCAAATATTTCATCAGATGTTCATTTAATCACAAGTAACAGTAGTACAGAGATAAAAAAAAATAAACCATTTTATAGGGTTTAACATGAAGTTCTGTGTAATGTCAAGTGGCAAGAGCAGTGTAGTATTTACTTCTCTAGCTCCTACTGAGAGCTCTTCCCAAAGTTAATGTTTTACCGACAGGGTTAATTCTGTTAACTCTGCTTCCAAAACCATGAAGAAGTCTGGGGAAGAAAGGAGAAAAAGGCCATTTGAATAAAAAGCCCCTTTAAATTTAAAGAAATAATTCCTCTCTGGTTCTAGGATGCAGTTTATATAAAGTTAAAACTCCTGCCATACCACAAATCCCATGAAATGCCAACTTCTCCTTTTCAGGCTACTATCTGTGATAACTTATTTTCTGTATTTGCACACAATATGATCAAATCACAATCACTATGTTACTTGCTATTATTCAGAAATTTAGGTGTGAAATTCTTTAAATCTTCAGAAATTGTTATAACCAGTACTGTTTGCACCAAAAGTCTCTTTATTAGGGATAAGAGCTAAGAATCACAGAAGGTTGAGGTTGGCAGGGACCTCTGGGGGTCATTTGGTCTACAGCCAGTTGCCCAGGACCATGTCCAAATGGCTTTTGACTATCTCCAAGGATGAAGACTCCACAACCTCCCTGGGCAAACTGTGCCGGTGTTCGGTTACCCTCACATTAAAAAAGTGTTCCCTGATGTTCAGAGGAACATCCTGTGTTTCAGTTAGTACCCATTGCCTCTGGTCCTGTCACTGGGCACCATGAAAAGAGCCTGGCTCCATCTTCTTTGCACCCTCCCTTCAGGTATTTGTACACATTGATGAGATCCCCCCTGATCCTTCTCTTCCCCAGGCTGAACAGACCAAGTTCTCTCAGCCTTTCCTCATGGGAGAGATGGTCTAGTCCTGTCATGATCTTAGTGGCCCTTCACTGGACCCTCTCCAGTATCTGCATATCTGTCTTTTACTGTGGAGCCTAGAACAGGACATAGGACTCCAGGTGGGGCCTCACCAGTGCCCAGTAGAGGGGAAGAATCATGTCCCTCGACCTGCTGGCAACACTCCTCCTAATGCACCCCAGGATACCATTTGCCTTCTTTGCCACAAGGGCACATTGTATGAATACCAGTGAATTCATTATCCTAAATAAAACCATTCTAGAGTCTTCAAAGTCCTGAAGAGGTTGATTGTCATAGTTTGTGAGAACCTCAGTCTGTTCTAATTACTACTAATTCCCTTTTTAGTAAAACTCAGCATCATACATATTAATATTGGAAGATACTAATACATATAGTCTCCTGACACACCTATCAAGGCAGGATGTTTACAGTTTGTAAGCTAAAGGCAGCACAGAGCAAGAAAAAATTTTTTCTAACTGTTTTGATGGTGGACAATCATTGAAATCCTTGGAAAACAGATGCCAGAAGACCTTTAAAAACTTAGCTGTAAGTTAGCTGCTGTAAAGTCACTTAAACTCACCAGTAAAATGGAATATAGATTCCAAACCTTTTAAAACTCTGGTTAGCAACACAACAACAGGCTTAGGCTTCACTATCATAGGACATAAAACCCTTCTTCTCTCCCTCTGTAACCCACCTGCTGACAGTTGCTCACAAAAAGCTTCCAGCATGACATTTTGTTGAGAAATGGAGAACTCACCTAGCATTAGATAAGCAAGTAGAAAGTCATTATATGCATTCATAATATCTTTAAAAAGGTTTGAGAAACTGTTCATGAAATATTGCAGTTAGAAATAGAGTTTGTTCTTCATATAAACACTCAAGAAGATGAAGATGCATAAACTATAGATACAAATTACTAATCTGCTATTCTCTAACAATTAACCAGTTTTAAGACTTTTGCTGATCAAGGTTCTTTTCTCCCAGTTACAGTTTTATAATAGAATCATAATTAGTTCAATATAGACTCCACACTGTATGTCTGTCCTTCATGGGCTTCCCCAGGGTAAAGATTTGAAATAATTAGAAATACATAGCTGATTTCTTTCCTAGCTTATCTTTCTACATGAAGAAACCTTCTACCGCCCCCCACCCCTGCCCCAAATTGTGACTTCCTTAATTTTACTGTAGTTCAACAGCAACTGTTAAACATTCCTAACTGAAGACTTCAGAGAGAGATTGGTTGATACCAGCCATTTATTCTCAAGGTTTGATCTCATCTTTCTGGGTGGTTCATAAACAGGGTTTATGTGGGACATAGTGGATAAATTCAGTGAAGGTCTCCATATGCAAAAGTATTCAGAAAAAAAGAAAGGTCTCTTCTTACCCATTAGTATAGCAACTCCAGAGCAAATTCCTGTTTTGTAGTAGTGGTTGACAACTGATCAAATTATAAAACAAATTTAAAAAGCAAAACTGTATTGCACAATCTGAGCAAGTCGTGAGAAAAGTCTAGGGAAATGTCACAGACATGATGTTTATGATAGTTTTCCGTATTTTGTTCAGATTTCACACAGAAAAAGTTGAACAAAGATTAGTTAATATTTGGACATGAATTATAGAAATAAAACCAGTAAAAACACTGAGAACAGAAAAATGAACACTTGTAATTTCATTTTACTTAGTTTTCACATAGTAATCTGGAATTAAAAAGCATAAAATATATTAAAATGATCTGCAGTATGCTTGAAATACAGGAGAAGAATACTGAAAACTAAAAGCTTTTCTGTTCTTTCTAAGATAAATTGCTATACCAGTTTAGTATCTATCATAATGTCTGTCATTCCATTTCCAGCACTTACCAGAGTAACCATTCTTAAGTTTATACCTTATCTGTATGTTGGAAAGAAATTTTGTGTATTACTGCGTAGAAATGAGACAACTATACAGCGTTGGTCTTTAGAACTCCTCCCATTTTGCAGGGAATATTCTACCTTACAGATGAATTACACTAAACAGCACTACATTTCTCTCCATCTATGACTTCAATTTTTAAAACCAAAGCAAAACAGCTGCTCCTTCTGCAAGACAGGAGGAATGTGAATATCTTTCACTGCTTTATTTTTTTCTTAACTGTTAGGGTGTAGGGAAATCTAGTCTATCTTGCATTTACAAAGAGTGAAATATATGATCTAATAGGGAAGACTTCCATCTACCAGCCATTAACTCATGAACTGTAAAGGCTGGTAAAAATAAAAGGTAATGTAAAATTTAAAAACAAACAAAAGGAAACATTATAAATGCCTCTTCTTTATTTCTGGCAGCAAAAGAGATAATGATAAATACACACACAGTTTACAGAAGTCTGATTGGGAATTCTCACTACCATATTTCTCACAGAGAAAACCTTGTATTTACAGGAACAATTGAAATGGTGGATACAGAAGGATTTCTGAACATCTTTAGCAACAGTTTTTTCTCTCCAGCTGGAATTGCTGGTCACCTTCAGGGAAGAATGCAGCAAATAATATTGCCTGAACAAAGAGAATTTGTCTGTCAAAAGGCTTTTGCTTCTACAGTCATCAAGACTGCAGGGCATATTTTTAATATCAGTTCTCAGTCCACTCTGTGTTTGGAGTACAGTTCTTCATACATTTAGTCCTGAACTAGAAAACCACTATGCAAAAAGAATCTGAGTGTGACACATTGCATGTTTGATCTCTGGCAAAGAAAGCAGAACACTCTTACTACACATTCAGAGAGCTGGTGTGGAGGACTAGGTTTTGTGTCTAAGTATGGAGCCAGAAAACTTCAGAGGACATGATGGAGGAAGAAATATTCGTTATACAGATATTAATCCTAGATGTATTCCTATTTGTGATCAAAACATGGTTTTGAACATATTTTATCAAATCTTCTCCTGAGAGCTACTCCAGCTCATGCCAGAAGAGGGGGGTCTTCTCTTTCCCCATAACTACATGGGCGTAATAACTGTTTGTCTTGGGTTGGACTACCCTTGTTTTCACAGTTTGTTCAGACTGAACCTTTTTTTTTAAAAAAGGACTTAGCATTCCAGATGTGACTTATAATAAAAAGCACCTTCACTAAGTGTGTGTTTGTACATGTGTACAGCATGCTTTTTCATAACAACCTTGAAAAGCCAGTACCAGCCTCAAATTCCTTAAATTTACCCTGTATTAGACCTGACGTTCTGATTATGAGGGAGAGGTAAGAGGAACTGGGAAAATAAGAAATGAAGGACATGTTTTGATAGCAAGATAATAGGGTTACTCATAGTTTCTTAAAGCTATCTTATTAGATTTTACATTTAATTCTGATTTTTTAAATGTGGCATAACTAACACCACTTTTGCTATAATCCTCTTACAAATGAGCTGTGTGGCAGTGCTGAGGAATGACTGACTCTTCTGTCTGGACTTCAGGAGGAAATAGGTTTTTGGGAAGCATTTTTGAATGAAAAGGAAGATGCATGACTTGTATTTTTTTTCTTATAGTAGCATGGAAAGACATCTAGAGATGCGATAAAAAAGAGTGACAGAATGAATGGAAGGTGGGAAGATACAGTGTAGTTAATGCAGCATTACTTATAATAATCCTAAAGAGGAGGAAAGGAGATATTTAAAGTGTCTAATTGTAAGAGCTATTCAGGTACTGTTGCGGAAGTTCAAAAAACAAGGGATGTGATCAGATTACCTTACGAGGACAACGCCATTAGCAGTTTTGTTGTGAAATACCTGGTCTGAATTTCCGTGTTCAGTTCTGATCGATGTCCTGAATAGACCACGATAACACAATCACAAGTGTGGCAGTTTCTTCTGTAGCCAGATATAAAAATGTTTTGGCCATTTCAGCCATTTCATTATTCAAATGAACCCGCAAACTCTATTGGAGTATAAAAATATATGACAATCATCTTTGTAAAACTTGCTATAGTCTGGAAGTAACTAGCCAGACTAGCTCTCAGAATGGTAAACTGCCACCACCATTACTAATACAGGAGGTCCTTGGAGACATAATTAAAAGTCTAACGAGGAAACCGTCACACTGTTGGAAAGAAAGAAAAAAAGAAAGCCCACCAGGGGACAGAGATCAAATAAAACAGAACAATATTTCACTCTGATCCATTAAAATAACAACTAAAAACTAATCCGTTTGTCCCTACAGAAGAATAACTGTGATACAGTTACCTTGTATATACGATACACATTGTACTTAAATCACCTTTCAGATGGGTCTGCCAAGACATTTCATAGATATTAATGGCAGAGCTCAGTGGCAGAGCTCAGTTTAACAGCTTAAGCCAAAGGCAACCAGTGAGGTTTGAGCTCTGATCTAAAACCTGAAGTATGTGATACATCTTGTCCCTCCATAGACAACACTCAGTTCTGTTTTTGAGGAAGGTAACAGCTGAAAGAGAGATAGAAAAAAGCTTCAGATAAATTTGAGTTGTCAGGCCATAGGCCAGCAGTGTAAGACCTCAGGAAGTGAACTGCAGGCACACAGTTAGACAAAAGACCCAGAAAGTGGATGTTCTGTGTTGCAGTATTGTTTTACAAGCCAAAATGTATTCTTGCAAGAACAGTAAAACTGAATGTGTGGCCCATTCAACTATTTAAGCAATGTTGTGTGAGACCAAACCATTACTAAGAATGATGATTTTAGCATTTTGCACAAGTTGGAGCTTATATAGGTGTGTATCTCAAGGTTGTGCACATCATACCTACACAGCACCTAACGCATACAGCACTCTCTCAGCTTACAGCTTACAGCTTAACAGCAGCCAGTTCAGGCTACAGACTGTGAATATTTCTAAGCTACAAAGCAAGGATATTACTGTTGACGTGTCCCTAATTGAAGCAAGAAGTATCTAATCCTAAACAGCTAACTAAAATATTTCCAAAAGAACAAGTCAAAAGAAACCCATAAGCTCTTGACACAAGGTCAGAAGGCGACTTGTATTTCTCCTATTTTTGGTACAGAAGGGGTAAAAAATACTGCATAATATCAATCAAGTGAGGAATGAATAAAAAAGTAGCTTTAAAAAGATATCTAATTTCAAACATTTTAAAAAAACAGAACTAGAAACAAACGCCAGGGATGTGTTAGATAGGAAGAAAAGGAAAAAATGTGGCATCTTTGACAACTTGTGTGGCAGCGTAGAAGCATGAACATAGTGACATATGGGAGAGGTCTCAGGAAAGACTGTACACAAATCCTTTGGCAGCAATCTATCAAAACAAGATCAAAAAATTAGATGAAAACTAATGTTTTGAGATAGAAAGGGTATACAGATAGATAATATTTTTCATTTACTTTGCTTAGTGAAATAATGCACTTGAAATCCCCACAGGCACCTCCTTGAAAAAAACTTGCCTAACATTTTATGCTCAGGAGAATAAAGATCAGACTGAAGCTAAGGAAGAGAGAATTCCACAGAATTGCCATGTATTGTTAACCTCTCTGAAAAGAAATAATCCTTAAAATATTTATTATTCACCAAATAATGTTTCTATAAGTAAATTACTAAAATTCGCTAGGAAAGCATGTGATATTAAAGAAAATCTAAAGCATCAGAAAGAGTCTGCTGGTGAAATTCTGATCCCAGCAGCTTCTTCAGGATTAGAATTTCTCCCACTGAGAAAATTAAATGATGTGGTGGCACCATAGAGAAAAGATCCAATACCAGCTAAGTGAACTGAAACCCCAACTAAACAGATATAACAAGTATGGGAAACAAACATTCCTCCCACAAGCCTGCCACATATGTTGGCAAAAACTGACATGACAAAATTATTTGTGATTGTGATTGAATTACATTTGGGTAAGCAATGCTGCAAGTATTGTTTTTCATTAGAATCTATTATTAATCAGAATTTCTTTAATACAATGTGACATTTCACTTTCGCCTTTTAAGCTACGGTAAAAGAAAAAAAATCACACATGCAGAAGTTTCCTTTAGAACAAGCTAAAGTGTTTATCTGAAACCTTTATTTTTATCATCCTTCAGTCAAGTTATAGAGAACAGAGAACAGAAAATAACACCCCTTTTCTGAATGTCACTATCAATACGGAGTAAATTTTAGAAATTTGTTCACTCTCAAGCACCTGTGTCAGCATCCAAGGAGGTTACCAAGGAGGTTAGTTTTGGCAGGCAAACTGAAAGGAACAAGAATCTTGTTTTAATGGAGTACATTTTCTGGTTCATTTACTAGTGAGAAAAAAACAGAGAGATGTTAAGAACGGGCACATCCAGAACTACGTAGTTTTTGATAAAGGAAGAAGTATGGGGAACTTAATGTTCAGTATTAAAAATGTATCTTTTTTGAAATTAATTTAGCATAAATTACATGGGTACAGAATAAGAAATGCTTCAAAAATCACAATGTTCATATTGCTTTAAAACATCTTCCATAGCAATTCCATAGATAGAAATATGTTGTGGGTTTTTTTCATTTCTTTAATCTACAAAATCTAAGTTTTGAAAACCTCAGCCACCTTCTGGATTTTTTGAGGCTTAATATAGCTATGGTCATATAGACTTATTAAAATAAAAATAAATTTTCCAAATTTAGATTATACATTCCGAGCCAGCACTTTCTCCATAGCATTTGTTTAGTCAAACACAGAATCACAGAATCACAGAATCACAGAATGTTAGGGATTGGAAGGGACCTCGAAAGATCATCTAGTCCAATCCCCCTGCCGGAGCAGGATTGCCTAGACCATATCACACAGGAACGCGTCCAGGCGGGTTTTGAATGTCTCCAGAGAAGATAGACCACATCCACAGCTTTATCATCATCTATCCACTGGGTTATGTCCTCATAAAAGGCTATCAAGTTGGTTAAGCATGACTTCCCCTTGGTGAAGCCATGTTGAGTGCCCCTAATGATCCCCCGATCCTTGATGTGCCTAGAGACAGCACCAAGGACAAGTTTTTCCATTACCTTTCTGGGGATGGAGGTGAGGCTGACCGGTCTATAGTTACCTGGGTCCTCCTTCTTGCCCTTTTTGAAGACTGGAGTGACATTCGCTTTCCTCCAGTCCTCAGGCACCTCTCTCTTCCCCAGGACTTAGCAAAGATGATGGAGAGTGGCCTAGCAATGTCTTCCCCCAGCTCCCTCAGCACCCGTGCGTGCACCCCATCAGGGCCCATGGATTTATGGACGTCCAGGTTGCTTAATTGGTCCCTGACCCAGCCCTCATCTACCAAGACAGATTCCTCCTCTATCCTGACTTCTTCTGGGGCCTCAGGGGTCCGGGGCTCCTCAGGACAGCCTCCAGCAGTATAGACAGAGGCAAAGAAGGCATTCAGTAACTCCGCCTTCTTTTTATCCTCTGTCTCCAGGGCCCCCACCTCATTCATCAGTGGGCCTGCATTGCCTCTAGTGTTGGCTTTACCTACAATGTACTTGAAGAAGCCCTTTCTGTTGTCCTTGACCTCTCTTGCAAGGTTTAATTCCAAGGAGGCCTTAGCTTTCCTAGTTGCCTCCCTACATCCTCTGACAACAGACTTATATTCCTCCCAAGTGGCCAGCCCCTCCTTCCATGATCTGTACACTCTCTGAAAATAACAATTGTTCGGTTCCATTTTGCTCTACAGTTGTATTGTATGATTTATGAAGCACTATAGAGAAACACTGTTTTAAACGCGTGTGAATATCAAGTTTAAATCTTAAATTTTACAAACACCAACAACCACATTGTATTGTTTTTTTCCTTAAAACACCTAAACCTGGCAGCCAAACTACCTGACATTATCCAGTATACCAGAGAGACTGAAATACACAGAAAACTAGAAACCCAAAGGGAAGATATTCTGAACATTAAACTAGACCTGTGGACTCCAAATGCTTTGATCACACACCCCTATATAATTTATAAATTATATATATGTACTACCATACTAATATATTATGTACATTATAAAATATTTTTAAAATAGAAATTACAAAAGGATGAGATAAAGGCAAATGAAATACTTTTGTTTTATTTATTTATTTATTAATGGTACAAAAAATATTTTCTTCTTGAACCCCAGTGGATTATCTTGTGCACACTCTACTTTGGAGACCACTGGAGTACATTGCTGAGGAATGACAGAAGTTCTCTATAGGACTGGTTGCTTTCACCTCATCTAAATGGAACCTACAATGAGCTACAGTTCCATCCTCAGCAACGTCTTCTCCCCTATTTTTTTTCTCCAGTCTTAACTATCTAGCAGTTTATAGAGCTGTTGCAAATAGACTGCGTCTATTGCCTCTGCAACCACTCATACTGTCCCCAGTGTTGGTAATTAGCAATCATAGTCTTAATTAGCCTGACCCACCTGGCTATTTTAATACTAAGAAATCAATTAATTCAATTCACATGGAGGAACTTCTGTCTAGTACCATAGCTTAATCACTACTGGTCATCCTTGTATATGACTGTTTTACGCACTAGAAAAACTTAGTATCCAGGCTGAATTTGTATTCTCCACTGATATGCAGTCTGTCAAGCAAGTATGGAGTGTGGTTGGTATTTTTAATGTACATAGGGATTTGGCAAAAATCTCAGCAGAGCACAAAGGAGAAACTTGGGATGTAAGCTATAAACACTTTGGCACATTGAAATGGATCATCTTTACTTCTCCCTGAATAGTATAGATACTGCTCACTGGGGCGTCCCAATTTACTCACCTCCCTCAGGAGCCTCTGTTACTACTCCATTTGTTAGTTTTGATGTGAGAAATAGAACCTTCTAAAACCAGGGTAACTTTGTCATTGGGATCTCTAAGGAGCTTCTTTTTTTTCATAGAAACATCTGCTCCCTTGGGGGCTGTTAAGCTATGTGATCTTGTACTTATATCCAAAGATGTCCCCTTCCTGCCTTCCATTCTTTCCACTGGAAAGAGATTGTCTGACTGTATCTCTTTATTCCCCTTTCCCAGCCAGTATCAAGAGGAAACAGAAAAAAAAAATCACAGGAACAAAAGACATTTTACTGTCCGGCCTTTTCTTCTTAAGCACAAGTATGTATTTTTGCAGTTGGCCCCATGTCAATGGTGTAGACTTCTGCCAAACATGCTTTTTCTGTCATCACCATTGTTTTCCTTGTCTTATCCTCCCACATAAGGTGACTGAATATCACTTTGCCCCATAAAAGGTCAGTGAGGTTCTCACTAAACTCACTCTTCTTCACCAGAAGTGAAGAATCTGCTCTTCTATATTGACATACTTTAACTTTTGGAATCAAAAATGAGTGCAATTTTGCTGAAAAGTGTGGAAAGACATGCTGGATACAGCAACTATGGAGTAGCTGAGCTGTTGGCCACAGCTACGGATGTTCACAGTCAGAACATCTTTCACCACTCCCTGAAAACCTTGAACAAATACCTGAGAAAAACCCTTGTTTCCATTTTCTTACCACTTACTCTGACTAGAGATTAATCAATCTGAAGGTGTACAAAGAAAACAGTATTTTCAGGGCAGGAGGAGAAAAGGAAGTGTATAGCTTCTATACCTAGCATCTAGGGTTCCCTCTGAAGCTGAATCCTCTCTGGCTCTTAGTTTATTTCTGCAGGCCTGAGCTTTTTCTGCGATGGTGCCCTGTGCATTACTTACTCTTTGTGTTTGTGGCAGCTCTTTGGTCTCTTTATGCTATTTTTTGCTATGATATTTAGTGAGTACAGAACTTCTGTGAACACAGCTTCTTTGAGTAACAGGCTAAAAGGTTCTAGCTTTCTAACAGGCTAAATGTTTTCCATGTGTATTTTCCTCTAAATATTTGTTTTCCATAATTAGTGACCCTACAAGTGACCCTAACATGATGTTTTTTCTGCCGGTATTAGTCTCTCTCAGCAGTTAACTAAATGCTTCTTGGTGTTTTTTCTGTGACTCCTGCCCATCCTTGCCATGTGACAATACCAGCTATCTCCCTGATGGGCCACTTTTCTTCATCCCCTTTGAGATCTGTCACTTTATTTGCTTCAGCTTTGCTGGATTCTATCAATGCTTCTCTTTCTAACCACTTGTAATCTGTTGCCCTGCAGATTTTCCCCTCCCTGAGGCTGAACGCCTTTATATCCAAATTCTTCCCCAACCATGGTGAATTGGTACTGTCCCCTACATAGTCAGTGCCTTCTCAGAGTACTGTATGAATGACTTGCTTTCATAAAGGAAGGAAGGAATTCCTGTAATGATGCAGGAGTTTTATTCCAAAACTTTCAGCTGCTGCAAAGTGTTGATGCCTTTTAATTGCTGGTCATATTCTGAAGTAATATAAAGTAAATAGACCTAAAGTAGATAGTAAACTGGCCAGGAGCCTTTTTTGCTCCCAAATGTTAGAAAGCCATATGATTTCCTAGTTGCATTTGAATGTTTTTAGGAGCATTCTTTTAAGGAAGGAAGAAAAGCACCCACACAGAAAATGAAAAACCATCTTAGACATCATGACCATTACCATAGCATTTTATTTTACTACATGATGCAACTCATAGCATTGTGCATGCTAGTTCTCCAAAGTAAAATAATTTGATTGCTTTTCACTGGTAGCTATGTTTTATTTAGTGTAATTTTTGAAAGTGTTAAAATCTTAAGGGAAATATTTCTTCAACATACAGAACTAAATGAAAATGAAATTTAAAAGCAGCAAAGATTGGCTTGGAAGCAAACGGAAGAAAGGTGTTTGAGGGCAGGCAAATGAGACTATAGTGGAAAATGAGAAATACTGTAAAAAAACTGTTGTCCACTCTTGTTTATTTCATATGCAAGCTCTTATACTTCTTTATCTGTTCTACATGTTCAGTTTTTTTCCTGTCATTTAACAGGGGACTTCACAAACATTATTAGGTGCCTTGCATCCTAATCTCCACTTGACTGCCTTCGCTACAAGCCATTAAATGTATTCTGTACACTGAGCTTTTTCTTTACTCTTGTCACAATAGTATCTCAGCAGTGTCTCACCAATGTAATTTGTATCTATCATCTATTGTTCCCTCTCAGCCTCTTCCTAGCAGCAGAAGAGCATACACTGGAGTGTTTTGGAATATTTCTATAATAATATAACAGTTTACCCTGTCATATGTTTACACTAGATGCTACAAGTCAGTAAATGCACCCCATATTTGGAGCAGAAATTGGTAAGATTTGCACAGAATTCCACAGTCCCAAGAAAGCTTCATCTCCTGTACAGATGAAAAATTTTTCTTTTTGTCAAAAGCTGCACTATTCCAGTGGAGTATATTTAATGACCGTCTTCATGTCATAGCTGTAGCTGAGTGTACATCTCTCTACTCCTGTAAGTTGGAAACTTCTTATAACACCCATTTTACACAGGAGGAACTGCACCACAAAGAGCCTGTAACTTGGCTGACGTCACACAAAAAGAATAAGAAGGAAACCAAAATTGAACCAAATTTTCACAAGAAACCCTGAGGTGCCCCATGAGTCAATCCTCCTCTAGAGTAACTGCTTCTAATATTTGCAGATTTGGTATGTACCTCTGTGGGGTTCCCACGAGACAATGGTGGGAACAAGGTACTGAACGAGCTATGTCCAGGGGGTGGTAATGGGGTGGTAATGAACTGACCAATCATAATACAGAACAAGGGCCTTGGCTATGAGACCAACAAGATATGTAGGGAAGTTGAAAAATAAGAAAGAATGCTGCACCTGCAAGATATAACTTTTTAGCATAAGCCAATCAGAACTAATATAGAGGCGTGTGAACAAAGCATACTAACCAATCATAATAGAAATGACATGTACACAGAGTGTGTACAAAAATAGAATAGTATAAATGCACCCTCAATGGAATAGTATAAATGTACCCTCAGATACGTAAATAAATGAGATCTGCTTAACGATCATATTGGTCTGCGTGCGGTGTCTCCGTGCCCTCTCGCGAACACTGATATACCTCTGGTTGCGAATAGCATCTTTGTTAATATGTAAAAATAAGTGCAATCTTAAAAAGCACTTCTGTTGATACAAAGAATTTATAATATATATTAAGATGACAGCATCTTTGATCCAGAAGACATGCTTGCTACTACTAAAAGGCACTCCAAAGTAAGAAGTATATTTACTAATCTAACGTATGTTATATAAATTATTTTATGTGGAAAATGAGAGTAGTAATTTAGCTATTTCCATGTCAGTTTTGTTTCTTCTAAATACTCCGTCTTTTTCCTTATTTTTAATTCATGGAAGAAATTCTATCTCAGGATAGAAGGGGAGAGAGTGAAAAATAAGTGGTTTGAGGGTTACAAGAGCAGTTGTACTGAATGTTCCTCGTCTTTGGAGATTATACAATCTAACATGGAGAGCAGGGGAAGAGGTGGAGAGAGTCTGAGAATACAGCTGTCCATGGTGACTGGAGAAGCAGAAGCCAGTGATCACATGAGTAAATGGCAGAACTAGACCAAGGAGAGAAAGCACTTAGTTAAGTAAGTCACTTGGAAGTATTAGATCAGTACTGAAGGCAAAATACATTGGGACAAGCAATTCTGAGCAATTCCGTGTACTCACAGAAGAAATTCTGCAGTAGGATGAAACTAAGTGCCTAAGTCAGGCAGACTGTCTAGAAGTGCAGTTGTCAAGTGTTACTAAGTATTGAGGATTGAATGATTGGTGTCAACAGGTGTTCTTTTAAACTCTTTGCTTATAATTAAACATCAATATACTTTTTGTATGTGGATGATCTGCTAAGGATATGTAAACTGCATTATTATACAATATCAACATAAACTTCCCTGAAGTGTTTGAAAACTAGTGAACTACTTCCTGAGATAGACTGCTAGTTGCTTCTAAAAGAACTGAAAGCAATTCCTTTTGTTCACTTCATGTATTCAACAGAATTTTGAATATTATCTACTTCCACTTATTTGCCCTTCTATCAATGTTAATAAGGGAAAGCAAAGACAATTTATTTTAATATACTATGAAAAATAAGATAATAAAAATATGTGGAGTCTGAAATTTCTTTTAAAGTATACAACAGGACTTAGTCTGAATTTGATTGTGGTCCCTTACGCTAAAAAAGTCCTATGTTTGTGCAAATCAAAGTAAATATATCTATTTGTCTTAAATAATAACGTTGTTTTCAGTCTTGCTGTTTATGTCAAATACACTACACTGCCTAAACAGCAGACAGAATCAGATAACAATGGGCATTCTCCATCCTCCTTGGAGACCTGTTTTTTCAAGTACAAACCCAAGCTTTTACCCAAAAGTGGGAAAAAAAGAAAAGAAAGTTGTAATCTAGGGTGTCCAAAATAAACTATTCAGGGTCAGTAAGAGCAGCTGTAGTCTCTTTAATCACAACTATTTTCCTTCCTAGCTTTCAGCATGGAAACCTGACTGCCACTAGAACTGACTTTAATGACGATTGAGGGAAGTTCACAAGACACATGAACATCAACTCAAATTACCAAGAGGGGATCAAGTACACACATTCCCTGTTAAATGGTGCCTGAGTTCTGCATTAAAACATAAGGTGAAATTATTTAATACTCTTGACCTACCTATCAGATTTAATTCACAGATACAAACTTTCCTTTTTGTGGAGTTTGTGTTTGTTTCCTGCATGGCTTGAAAGCTTGTATTCTTGAGGCTCTGTACTAATAAAGAATACTGTAACAAATTTTAAATGCTGAACAATTGTTAAAAACAAAATTCAGATGCCTAGTACTGTCTGCATGAGACAAATTAATTTCTTCTAATATACCTGTAAGCTTTGCAAGGGTATCTTTGGGCAGCCTTTATCTGAAAGCTGTCTAATTCTGCTGTTTGACTTTATTCTTGTTGCTTACATAAACACATTTCTGCAAACAAATACTTTTCTACTCGGAACAGACAGTCCTGTAAGTTTCACAAATTTCTAATTTTGGCTGTGATATGAGATGCATTTAGTGAATATCACACTGGAGAGATCTCTTATTTCGTACTGTAATCACAACTAGTATCTGAAAATATTTACAAGAAGACAAAACAATCATCCTGCCCTCAGTCCAATAATTATTGCTTCCTGAGAATATAGTGATTTAAGAAATCCCCAGTCTGGATATGACTTAAGTATCACATGTTAGTTCTGGGCCAGCCAAATATCTTTACTGTGGTTAGTGGTCTGCAAGACAGTGCATACTTGACCAAACAGACAGCTATGTTCATGCCTGTATAACATCTTTCATCCAAGAATCTCTGAAGATGCACAGCAGGAAAATGCTGAACTGTTGTTGTTCTTAGGGTGATTTTAGAAAGAAGGGGGCCGTGTATGAAATACCAAAAAATCTGAAATAAATTTGTCAAACTTGAGAATATGTCATTATGGGAGATCTAATTTTTACTAATGTTAAGTGTTTCTTCTAATGTTAAGTGAATGTACAGCTCTATGTCAAGCCAACTGGAGCTTAGCATGCTCAAAAATTGTTGTTCTGAGTAGGTCTCAGAAGGTAGTTTTCAGAGAAGAATGCACAAGTCTTCACTGGTTTGCTGATGTAACTCCCCCGTGCTCTGTTGGCACAGCTGTAGTTAAACCTGAATAGATAGGGTTTTCAGGATACAAGTTAATTCTGCACAGCGCTAGCAGGCTATCTACAATGGGTTTCAAGAATCATATAAAAGCACTTAATAGTTTGGTTTCTCTCCTACTTGGTGACATCTGTACTGTTTTTGTACCTGAGCTAGCAATCTTTGGATCAGCAGAGTCACAACTACTTGGCTCAGCTGTGTCTTGAAACACATGGAATGGCTTATTGGAACAGAGGAATTTTGACAATTGTAAGGTTGATAATAATTTTAGTACCAACTTTGATGACAGAGTAAAGCATATTTTATATGGTCTTTGTAAACTGAAAGCGGATAAGAAGCAATCGTTTAAAAGTAACTGGTAAAGAACAACATAGGGTAAGGTAAAAATAAAAAAAGACTAGCATCTTGGATATTGTGGATCACAGTACTACAGATGGGGAGATCAAGTTAGAGTGGAACATGAACTGACTAGATCAGTATGATATTAAAAGGCAAATGCCATTTTGAGCAGTATTAGCAAGAACATTGTATATAAAATACACAAAGTAATTACGCTATGGATCATGTGAAGCTTCAGCTAGAGAACTATTTGCAAATCAGTCCAGCGAACTTGCTGACATTTATGGTAAGTTGAGTAGTACTCAGGGAAAAGCAACAAGAGTGCTAATAATTTTCAGAAATACAACCTGTGAGGAATGCTTGAAGGAAAAGGCATTGTTTGGTCTATGGGGGAGTCTGAAAAGAACATGATAAAGGTCTTCCACTGTAGTCTGTCTAGGATAGGACAAGAAGGAATCAGTTTGTTTTCAGACAAAAAATATCTTGTTTTAGCTATTAGGAAAATCTAACATTAGAGGGAGTGAAATACTGGAGTAAGCCACTTACAGAGGGTATAGTGGGATTTTTTTAGAAAAATCTGGAGCAACATCTGTTAGAGATGTTCTATACATACTAATCTTGGCTCAAAACAGATTAGAAGTCCTGAGATTTCATCCAGATCCAAAACTCTGCAATTCCATTCAAGGTGGACATACAGACTGCACAGACACAGTTTGAAATGAAGTAACATATCTCTGGTTGTCATACATAGTGGTGATGCTGAATGGTTTATATCTCCTGCTCACCATCACAATACCTGCTTTTCATCTAAAAGGCACAATAGCAGTAACCTGTTGCTACTTTATATTGATGGATTTATTTTTCCTGGTATCAGTGATCAAATTTAGAACCTAAATTATTGGCCTAGCCTTTATAATAGTACCATAAAGTGCTTTAAAGGCTGGAGGTACGTAAAATTGTTTTGAATCAGGCAAATAGAGAGTGAAGTATTATCAAAGCTAGAAGTAGCACATTATGTATTTGTTTTGATGCCTCTCTGTTACAAAATGAGGTATTCTGAGCTAGTTGCACTCCTGATTAATAGCATTTTCCGCTGGAGTCTGGAAAAACGTATCCATTGGTATGCTTCTACAACAGATTTCCTGAACAAATGCCTCCTAAAACTATACACGGAGGACCAGAAGTCTGTGTCTTTCCTTTGCATAAATGTGGCACTCCAATTAAAGATCATCCTTCCTTTCATATATAGCATTTATTTTAGCTCCCATTTTTAAGTAATGATTTCAGTTCTATCAACATCTCTCACAAAGCATTAAGAATGCTTGTCTGTGTGTATTTGGTCTGTAAAGGAATAAGAACACAAAGAAACTGAAGAAGTTACAAGGAAGTACTTTTTGTCTGTTAAGAAAAATATGTGACATGAGTTAGAAGAATGCAGACAGTAACTATCCAGCTTCCTTTTAAAAATGTGACTTGGACTGTATTTCAACCATTCTTTAAACTTTCAGGGAAAGGAAAAAAATAAAAGAGAAGAAAACATATTGAAACCCTAACCTATCCTATATTATTAAAGACTGAAACAGGTAATAGCAATAATGTTATGGGAGGCACTGACAATAACACTTGAATTCATGTACTTTCCACACCACCAAAACCCACAAGATTGTAGCCGCTAGGCATATGTATCTGAAGATTCAGCTAATTCTGTGATTATTCAGTTACAGACTATGGAGTAGTAAAGCTAATATTTTAAGTTCAAATATTTTATTTGCTAGTCATGCCACAGAACTAAGACACCAAATAACTGCTGATGAGGTCTTGATTTTGAAACAGTTGTCATAGTTCTTATCTCACAGCTTGTGGCATTTCTTCTTTAGTAGTAATATATTTAGTTTGCTATCAGTACAATATCCATTAATTGGCAGTAACAGTTCAGGCAGAAGAAATGACCTCATCACAGTGCTCTGTGGAACGATGTTACCCCCTTGGACTGGGATGGGTTTTAAAGCTGTTTTTCAGAGCAAGATGGCAGGGGGTTTATTATATGGCTTCTGGGTTTTTTTGCAGCAACTACTATAATTGTTTTGATGCTTCTGAGTACTATAACATTTACAATTATGGTGTCTAGATCACAAAGGCAATCAGAGTGCTACCAACATTTTTCCTTATGTGTATCAAACATAAATAAGTCTTTTGCTGGTACATAGTGTATCTGTTTGCAGAAGTCATAGGGCACAGGATACATGCATATGGAAGCTTTTCAGATGCACCAAAAAAACAGAAATAGAGGGTCAGATTAAAATGCTCACCATATACAGCATGATTTTACAAAGACAATCTCAGTTGCTACAGACTCAATGCCATATTCTGAGAATAGCCAGCCTTTCTGGGAGAGTATTTCACAAAGAAGAGTTTCTTGCAGTCCTTCAAATGGTAACTTCCTTTGCATTTTCTTTAGAGTCATTGCCCTGTCCTCCTCGCATCCAGCTCTGCTCTGACAGAGGTATTGACAGTACAGATAGGGTGGATTATAGAAAGTCTCTCTAAGCATATTTGTAAATTAACTTTCATAGTCAAAAGTCAGGTTTTTCTATCCTTGCAATCAAATATAATGAAAGACTCTCCTGCCCTGCATAATTGAAACTCACAAACTAGAAGAGTTACTAACGCTGAAAAATCCATATTTGAATTTTGAATTGACTCTAAAACATTTTGAGGTTTTTAAAAGAACCATTTAGCCAACAGTTCGCTATTTCCCTTATTCTCCTTGTCCATCCATACACACATGGAATAAATTCCTTTTATTCATTTCACATATATATGTATATATATATACAGGTGTAGTCAATTTAGTATTTTTAATTCAGAAAATAATACAACTAGGACATCCACAAACTTGGAGAGATTGGTCCAAGGTCCAAGACCAACCCTTTGGATGTGAAATCAAACTAACTGCAAGTGGGGCAGCCAAAGGACAGAAAGGAAATTCAGAGTTCTATCTGGATAGCACTGTCAATTCCAAACAGTATTTGGCTTATGATCCTGTCGTAGAAGTGCACGGATGAAAAAGTACTTTAAAAAGGAAAGTAGTTTTTGGACTAAATATTTTAATTTCCTGCTTTTTCCAGGTTCCTCAGATTTTAAGGAATGCCTATAGCAAAGTCTACATCTTCTTTTTGCAGTTGCACCTGGCCACAATGTGCGAAAGAAAGAAGTCTAGTAGGTGTCCTTAACAAAGTATTTGTACTAAAGAGCAGCGAGAGTACCCAGCATTCTAACTAGATCTTTGGACGTGAGGCTTAGAACCAAGCTCAAGTTCAAACAGGACCTTTTAAGTATCTGCTGTTAGAGTAGCTGAATCCTCTGCTAGGAGAGTCAAAATCTAAATGTTGGTCTTCGAAAACAAGGCAAGGATCAAGCTGTCAATTATTCTGCCTTCTTTTCTTTCTCTTGACATGAAGATCAAGTTGTATTTTAATATTTGAAGGAATTATAAAAGAAATTTAAAAAAGGAATAAAGAAGTTATGATGCATGAGGAATCATTGTGCCACATTATTTAAAGCCTGCTTTAATGTTCTGTACTGTATACAGCTTAGGTTGCCACATCCATTTTAAGTCTCCACTTAAGCAAGGCGTAAACAGCAGAAAAACTGTTCTGCTAAAAGCAGGGAAATCTTAGCAGTAATCTTTCAAGACTGGACATGACAGATTTTGTGACTTGCGCTGCAATATTACATTTGATGTCTTTGGTGCTTTTAAGATACTGAGCCACCAATCACTATTAGCTGTGGCTGGGGCATTTTATTTGTTAAAACTCATTTATGAAAGCAAGTTAAGTGCACAAATGCTCATTGTAAGGTACCAGGATAAAAGAAGTAAAATCCCATCAACAATTAAAGTTCAAGACTAAAGCAGTTAAACTGGATAAGAAAAAAAGAGAGACCTTCCCATCATGCTTACAACTAACTCTCCAAGGCAATCACTTTTGACTGGAGTGATACAAGGAAAACAAATGGTATAACACTAAGAGAACTGAAAAACATTGAGATTCACTTGGGAAAAATACCCTCAAGTGTTATATGAGATAAGCTGAGACATATTCCAGAATGCAATAGAACACTATGTGTGGTCTCTGACTAGCAATTACTAAGCTATAGAAAACAATTCTGATGGACAGAGATTGGAAGTGACAACCAAGAAAGAAGAAACTTCAATCCTGAGAGTTCTTAAATGTAAACGAGTGTTTTCTTATTGGAGAATGGATGACCATAGAACTAGCAAATAGGTCCAAAATATGTATTTTTACTTTCTTTACTACTTTAAGCAAGTTGCTGAAACTTATTGCACCTTATTCTCAGCATCTCTGAAGTAGGTTGAACAGTTTTGGTTTTTCGCTCATGTTTAAAACCTTCTAATGTACCTTACAAAAGCTGTTGTAGAACTACAAAGTAACATCTGTATCTATTGCTTTTAATATATTTTCTTTCAACTGAGCTCATAAAGTACTGGAAGCACATTTGTCTTTAAGAACATCTGCTAATGCATTTGGGAAAGTTTAGGATAAATCAAACTCTAAAAGAGAGTTAGAAAAGACTGGGTACAGAGGATATGGTACAAAAAAAGAAAAAAGATGGATATGCTGCCGACAACCTTTTTTCATCTCCAAAAAACACCATTACGACTGGGAGGATCTAGCAATACTTAAGTACTGGAAAGACTTTGAATCACCTTCGGTAGTTCAGTGCAAGAGGCAAAGGAAACATAACTAGCTCGTGTTAAGTTCACTTCCTGAATAACAAAAGTGCTTTTTGACTCAGAACACTAAAGTATCTGTATTATTATTTGACATACTTTCATGAACTTCATAGTGAATTTTGTCAGTTGGTTAACAATGGTTAGAAAGTTATATGTTCAAAAGTCAAGAAATGCTGTCATTACAAGTGTCTACACAATGTTAATTCAGCCCTTTCATGACATAAGTACATGGTGTCTGAAATTATACGATCACATACTGTTTTCTCCCTGTAAGATCTGTCTGTATCAAGTACACAGAATGGCTGATATCCTCTAAATGAAAATGAGCATCTGTAGAATGAATGAAGCTTCTTTCTTAGGAATCCTGCTTAATCTACTGCTGAAGTTTTAAGGTGTGTGGTGAATGAGACAGAAACAAAAAGACAGACCTATGGTTAAAGCAGATGAAGCAGTTAAATCCCACCCTGGAGAATCAGATTCTACCACTGTCTCTGAGCTCCTGTGTAATCCTGGGCAACTCACTTTAATCAAAATGTTTACGGTTGGTCACTCGTTTTTCACTTCTTGGCTCAGGTCCCTATGGCCCACAGCTAAGTTTAGGTGAACTTCTTCAGAAGTAGTATCCTTGATACCCTGTCTACATCAGGTCAAATTTCAAACTCTTCCTCTAAAATACCAGGAAATTATAGTTTGCCAGGGAAAGCATTAGAACCTTTTTTTATAATAAATGCACAGATATTCTTTCCTAATTAGATTCTTAAAAACAGTTTAAATTCTCCTGAAATGTCAGAATCTGACAGATTAACTAGCATAAAACTCAAATGAAAATGTTTAAAAAGAGGAAAAAAGAAAAAAAAAGAAAAAAGGGAAAAGAGAAATCTCTAATAGCAAGTAGGAGCCTACCTTTTGTGTAAGTCATGCTATAAGCCATGCTACCTATTGTAGAGTGATACTCAGCATAGGAACTTAATATAAGTGTTCAGTATGCACATGGAGGCTACAGCCATATTTCTGAATGAAATGAATAACCAGATTAGGACTTCATAATGGTATTGGTCGAAAATGTTGATGGTTATTTTTATGCTGAACTGGATTCTTTCCCCCTTTACTATCTGTGGATAACAGTAAATAAGATTTCTATTCAGGACTGGTCATAATTTCCCTGTTGGAGACATTTCTACTGGTAAACTGTTTTTTTCATTCACATTTCCATTATACTATTCTCTAGAAGTGTTCTTTCTCACCCTGTCACCTATCAAAATATGGAGGATTTCAGTTTGATATCTTGCAATAGCCCTTTATAGGCTCCTGGTGCCTTATGTCCCGCCTCTGCTCTGTTGGTTGGGCACATCCTCTGGACTGCACCTCCAGGTTTGCAACACGGGCAGAAGATTCAAGTGAACATTAAATTCCTTCTGTGAGAAGGAAGATCAAGACAGCAGAGAAATACCACACACTGGAGACATCACAGTTCAGACTACTTATACTTCCATTCCTCTCAAGCTGCAGTTCCCACTCAGACTCTGTCTCAAACTTGCAACATCTCAGTGCTGCAATCTGGAAAATCAAAATAAAAGTGAAGAAAAATATTTTTCTCACTAACTTTGCTCATGCTACTAAATCTCAGACCAATATGTACTATTAATTCTTTATGGTGGTTATAACTGGTTTTGAAGGAAAACTACAGTGAGGAAGTATTTGCTGTATAGGATAGATATTCCTGTTGGTGATGCTGAAGTTGTTAGAGACACTGACCTCTTCACTAACAAATATTATTAGTCTAAAAAAGCAAGAAAAATTTTAGGCTTTGCTCCTACTCTCTGAAACCTTACATGCGATCTCCAAAATTTAAGATAATTACACACTTTGAGAAGTCATAAAACAGTCCTGTGACACAGCTTTAGTCTGTATGCTTCCTTTTGAGGTGTTAATTGAACTATAAGTAAAGATATGTTGTCATTTCCTGCAGTATCTGTGATGTATGCTGATGTCACAGTCACCACAGCAAGATAAAGAAACAAAAGTGACTGTGCAGGTGGATGGTATAGCATTTTAACAAGGGCCCTACCTTCTTAGCATTATCTCAGAATTTACCACATAGTAGGCAAATTTGAAAGGAAGAACTCAATGCAAATTTAAAACACTATTGTCTATGTGACTGACAGTGTGATACTGAAAGATGCAAAATTTCAGAAAAGCTTGGAGCTTCTTCAGCCTGAAGTCTAATGATGATGTGTATTCAAACATCACCAGTTAGCTATTTTGCTGCTGATCCTTTGAGCAGAAATGTCTTATTCCACAATGTTTATCCTGTAATCCCATACTGTCAACTCAAGAATCAGAACTCCCAACAGCTAACTTGCCTCCAGCTATTTTACCTCCTCAGCAGCTTTCAAGAGGCTGTAATATATTGTCAATACAAAAGCCACTGGCTTATTGACAGGTGGAAGGAAAAAAAAAGGGAGGTTCAAAAAAGCTGAATTAAATATCAAGCAAGATAACAAAGGAATGACTCCATCAGGCATTATTAGTTTTCATACAATATTACTTAAAATCTTTAAAGCAACTGGAAGCTATTAATGATTGTGTTATGCTTAACACTTTGTTTAAAATGATAGGTCAGAGCTTAGATTAAAATTTTTAGTGTGTGGTAACATGTTATTATCACTATAATCTACTGGTTTAGTGCATATAGGAATATCTCCTTCAAATGCCTAGCCCCAGTTAAAAAAATCTCACTTTTCCAAAGTTGTAAGGAAAGTTGGTTTTAAATTTAGTTGAATGGCTGTCTACCTCCCACAAGCCTTTTCTTTCACAAAACTGTAACTGTTTTTAGCCTTTGATTCAGTTCTGTGAAACTGCATAGCAAAGATTAGCCTTGTAATGGGCATGGCATATCTTTATTCCAGCAGGTGACCATGCCTTTTGCAAGCTAAGGTTGCAGCACTTTATTTTTAACATGCATCAAGCTAGCTTGGACCCTCCCTCCTTCATATGAGGAGACAGGACGGTGAACTTCTCAAGGCTGTAACCACTAGGGGGCTGTGTGAACACGACTTTTTGGCAACTACTTGGCCCTTCACTGGTTCAAAAGGGCAAATACGTTTTTATGTACGATAAAATGTGACTCTGAAATTATTAACTAGGTTTTTCTTATCTCTCACCTTTGACAGAAAATGCATCAAATCATGGCTAGATTAGCCCTACGAATTTTTCAGAATGACCATAAAATACTCAAAATCTTTGTTATGGCACCTGCATAAAAAAATAGCAAAATCCTAAAAAGTGCAAAATCCTTTTGAATCATTGTCTGCGCCTGAACCATGCTCTCTACAGCTGAATGACCGAAACTAATCGTGATGAAGTGTGGACACTGCAAACCCTGTCCATAAGCTGAGATGTATTATGCCTAATGAAGGTATCTGATGAACACCCAGAAAACACAATGAAATTTCCACAGAAACACAGATAATGTTAAAATATATCCCATTAGTTTTTCTGAAAACCTGGTTTTGATACTAATATAGATCAATTACCCTTCCCTATTCTGACAGGGATAGGAAACGCACAAATAATAAAGACAGCAAAATCTGGGAAAAAGCCTGTGAACTTGGTAGTTCACAGGGACATGCTGTTCATTACATTAAGAGTTAGCTGTGATTTTAGTCCATAGCAGGTGCAAGAAAAATCACAAGTGCCAAGCAGCTACCTATTTCATATACTTGACCCATCTCCTCTCAATTCTTCTAAGTGCCTGCTGGGTTGTCAAAGTGTCCAGTCACACCAAAAAGGGAGCAGGAGGCAAAATATCCTAGTATTTGTATTTCACATCACCTGAAAAGTTCTCCTAATGTTCACTTTTTAAAGATCTAGTCCTAATCTCGTATTTATAGAGAGACTGAGGAAGGGAGCCGATTTCGATAGCCGATTTCGATAGCACCAGTAACCCTCAGCGCCTTCACCGGCAGGACACGAGGGATGGCCAGATAGGCTCGGCTGTCCGTACCTGTAGATAAAGCATGATAGCCTTCTGTCATCTTCCCTTTGCCAAGCAACCCATGAGATGCACTGGGTGCCTGCCACCCCCTCAGCGCCGTGAGCGGGGGACGCGTGGCAGAACGCTTTACATCGGCTACAAACGGGGGTAAGGAAAGATGTCGCAGGGGAAAGCGCCGAGAGGGAACTGACGGTCCGCAGCCCTTCTTCTCCCGCCGAGGCGCTGGCCGGGCAGAAACGTCGCCGGCGGGAAGCGCCAGCAAACCGCAACGCCTGCCCGCCGCGCCGGGCCGTGAGGCAGAGCCCAGGCGCGGTCGGTGCGTGTGCGGCCGCGGGAGGGCGCGGAACGGCCGTCCCCGCCCCCGCGCCCTCCCCCCGCCCGCCCTGAGGGAGCGCGCGCGGCGGCGGTTGTGTGCCTGCGCGCCGAGGGCCGCAGCGCCTGCGTTTCGCCGGCGTCGCCGGGGAAGGCTTTCGCTCGGTTTGGCTCCCTGTCACACACAGATGTGACTCTTGTCTGTTCCCTGCAAACGTACAACCGTGACGGCTCACCTCCTCCCGCCTCCCTTCCCCCCCCTCCCCAACAACAGCAACAAAAAAAACCCACCCTTTTACAAAAATTTCTGCAGATCCCACATCGAGCAGCAGCCGCCGCAGCAGAGCCCCGGGAGCTGATGGAGCAATGGGTGGGAAGCGGGAAACCGGCAGCACAAGCGAAAACTTTCCATCTGCCTAACTTTTCGCTCCCCTTCTAACACTCTCCTCTCTCCCCCTCCGGCTCCTTACCCCCTCCTCTGGGCTACGCTTCGTTTTCCGCCGTGTCTCTCCCCTTTCTCAGCCCTCCCTCCACCTTTCTCCTTGCTGCCTTCTCTCTCGCTCGCTCCAGCGGCGCCTGGAGCTGATAAGGAAGAGGAGAAGCAGCGGGAGAGACTGCAGCCGCTGCGAGGGGGTACCGGGCAGAGGAGCGGGAAGGGGAAGGAGGGAGAGGCAGCGAGGGGCTGCCAGCCCCGCGCGGCGCCGCCGGCCGCGCTCACCACGAAGTTGGCGGCGGCCGCGGGGCGTTTTTGACAGCTGGGCGCCGGCGGCCTCCGCCGCAGCCCCCGTCCGGCACTGAAAGTTTTGGGGGGGAGGGACGAGGCAGAGGGGGTCACTTTTTCGCCCCCCCCGACTACTCTTTTCCCTTTCCCTCTGCCTCCCTGTCTGCCGCCCTTGCCCGGGAGCGTGGGGTTGGGAGGAAGCGACGCTGCCCTCTTAGACCCGCTCGTAGCCTCCCCCCGCCGCCTCCCCTTCCCCAGCCAACAACCCAACAACAACAAACCAACCTGTGGAGGCTCTGACCCGAACCTGGGTCCCTCCTCCCATCACTTCCAGCTCTCCGCTGAAAGCTCTTTCTCTTTCTTTCTCTCTGCTGCTCGGGCTGAACTTTGGGGGTTGAAGTTTTCGAAGAGTCAGAGAGAGAGGGCGGGGGGAGAGAGAGACTCTCGCTACTGCTGCCCTTTCTTTTTTTTTTGGGAGGGGGGGGGTATTTCGGTTTTTTAAATATCTATTTTTTAGTTAAAATCACCTGAAGGTGTGAGGGTGAGGGACAGAGAGAGAGGAGGAAGGGCGGGGGGGGGGGGGGGGGGGGGGGGGGGGGGAGACGGAGACAGAGGGGGGAAGCGAGAGAGAGGCGCTGAGAGCCCAGAGGCAGAAGGAAGGGTGCCGGCACTGCCGCTGAGAGGAGATCGAGAGACAGGGGGTGCACTTGACAACCAGCATGCAGAGATGGTAAGAAGTTTCCAGCAGCCTTTCGTTTTCATTCTAGCCTTTACTTTGGTTTGATTTGATTAATAAATTGTGCAGTAACACAAGCAGTACTGCTCGCTATCCGGTGTGTTTTAGCCTTCAAATAAACAAGCAGCCGGGCAAGGCGAAGGAGGAGGATAATAAATAAATAAATCAGCCCTGTGCTGCGTGGATTGGGGGAAAAATGACTAAGAGGCTGTGCTAAACTTTTAAGTGAGTTTGGGGGGGTTGAAATGGGATGGTCACAAGCTTTTTACCGCCTTCTTCCCTCCGCTAAAGATGAGGAGCTAGTGTAAAAAAAAAAAAGTGTCTGCATATGGAGGGGGGGAGAGTGAAGGTGGAGTGGGGTTCAGTCGGACATACGGTGGTCTGATCTTTTTTGGACACCACCTTCTGCTCGGAAATGAGTAAGGTTTGCACACAATGTAAAGGTAACCTTTGAGAGCGGGGGAAGGAGCTCTGTGTTTTCGTGTGAAACAACGCCTGAGGCAGGGAGACAGAAGTGTAAATCCACCTTCCCTCCGTAACTCCGTTCTTTTTGTCGTGCATGTGCTTGCAGTTTGCACCTCTCCAATCAGCGATTGTTAGCAGAACTTGCGGAGTTATGCTGATGCCCTAACTGTAAAAGGGCACAGCACAGGGGGCAGCCCCCAAAAAACAACTTTGAGCAAGTTTTTGCTGCTTATTT
The DNA here is from genome assembly GCF_013368605.1 of Nyctibius grandis. NCBI lineage: Eukaryota > Metazoa > Chordata > Aves > Nyctibiiformes > Nyctibiidae > Nyctibius > Nyctibius grandis. The sequence continues at coordinate 38,258,232 of NC_090695.1, read as the reverse complement.
CTTGTGCTGTGAAAATGTACGTCTGCTTTACAGAGGGGTTTTGCAAAGCAGGGTTTTGGCTTTCACGACCTCGTAATTTAAAAATTAAATAGAAATTACTGAGGACCTCATTTGACTGAAGTCCGTTTGTCTGGGTTGTGATGCGAGGATAGGTTAAACAGCTGCAAAGAGCAAGCACGTTTAGAGCCATGACTAAACACACATACGATAACTGTTCGTATTAACAAGCGGACTGACCTCAGTTAGTGATAAACAGTGATCAGCCCATATTCAATGAAGTAGTGTATTTTCAATTGCTGTTTGACTACTGCCTTGCTTTCAGTCAGCTTTTGTCATCTCACGCCAGGGATGTTATGTATCTGTCTTGTGTGCCTTCAGTATACATATGTGCACACGCACGCACATATCTGTGTATATACATATGTTTGTACATATATATGTGTATGTATGTATGTATATACAGCACTCAAACTATAGATGCAGTATATGTCTGTGTAAATGAAGGGAGAGCTTGAGATGGAGGGTTTGTGTTTTTCCCTTCTCTCCCTAACGTGACATGTCTTGTTTCAGTGATCAAAGCCACAATTGGAGTGTAGGTGATGCAACTGTCAAATGTAGGCAACAATAAAAAAAAAATTAAAAAAAGGAGGGGGAAAAAGCAGCATGTGCCCAGGACTGTGGTTACAGTAACGCTGACAGAAATTAAAGTGGTTTTGAAAGCAGCATGCGATTTATGATGGTTCCAATTTACCCTAGAGTCAAGCTGTTGTAAAATTGATGCACAAAAGACATCATGTAATAATCCGGTGTACCCAGGACTAAAGTGGCAACCAGTGTCTTTTTGTGTGTGTGTCTGGCCAACAGTTAGAATGGTTTGAAGCTATTTTTAAGTAAGAAATCAAAGCAGGATATTACATATTTCTTTTCTTAACCTTTATGTTAGCCGTGCATAGCAGTCGTTGAAATAGTTTTTAGTGGAAGTGGGCTTTTATTTCTCATTATCTTCCATTTGCCTCTGTATTATAACCCATCTCCATAGACAAATTTTAAAATGGGGTAGCGTTTTTGTCATAGTTTCAGAGTACAAATGTTCACAGTTTAATTACTGAGTTCATTTCAGACAGTAATATTTAATAAGCCTGATCGGCAGATCTGCACAAGAATACCAAATTCCTGTAAAAGTATGTGGAACTTTCCTTGCCCTTAAAAATTGCAGGAGTTTTTAATCTGAAATTTAATGGGGCGTATGAGCTGTCTGATGCACTGCAGTTTCATTTTAAACTGTCCAGTATTAATGAACCATCTAGCTCTATGTATGTTCTGCTTTAAATTCCTAAAGCACATGAATTTTAAAATTTATTCACTAAATATTTCAAATGATCCATCTTTACCTGATCCAGATGCAGGAAAATCTAAATGTAAATTATAAACTAATTTGTTATGAGCAAATTTTGAAACTCCTTCTAAGACTTGGGATTGTGAAAGTGTCCCTTAAGCACACATCTTACACACATAACAAAAAAGCCCTGCCTTGGTACATTATTTTGTAAAAATACAGCACTCTAACATTTTAGGGAAAAAAATCTGAGCAGATCTATGTCTTTAATCGCATTGCATTTTTATTATTGAGGTATTTGTGAAAGATGGGTGTGTGATTACATTAAACAAAGTAAAGGAACAGACAAAAGCAGAGATGACTGTTGCTATATTAAAATGTAAGTATTACAGTTTGAATTTTCTAGTGAGTTTTTGAGTTCAGTGCTTTACATAACATTTTGTCCTAATCTTGCTTGCTGTCAGAGATGTTTCATGGTTGTGCAATTGCTGCAGTCAAGAATGCCAATTTGCATTCCAGGAGTGTCATTTGATTACTTTTATCTGCACAGCTCGAAGACCAGCCCAGACCTCTCATTTCATCTTGCCATGTCACGAGTCAGTGCTGTGTCGTCTTTTCAAAAATCTGCCTGATTTAGACAAGAAAGAAAAGTACTTTCATGTTGCGGCCGCAGTCCCCTGCTAACTTGTCAGCAGCAGGATATGATTCACTTGGGCCCAGAAGAATGGTACAGAGACGAGGGTTAGGCGGTTCAATAAGCCCATGGACAGGTAGTGTGTGACATCCCAAGAGGGCTTAAGTTAATGAAGAACAGGTCTGCTTAGTTCTTCACACTCTGACCTGGTGCTGTCCCCACAGTTTTCTCATTTGATCTTTCCCAGCAAATTGATCTTTTCTAGTACTTTTTTGCCTTCCAAGTTAGTCCTTGTGGGACTGAAATTAGCAGAGCAACTTAAGTTGGATAATACAGCTGTTCAGAAAAAAAGAAATTGGACACTAGCTTATAAAGGGGGGAGGGGAAAGTAAGCTATTCTTTCTGTTGCTACTCAGAATTCCTTTTTTTATTTTTTTTTTAGTTTTATTTTAGAAAACTTCACAATAGCTGTACTACTTTGGAAGTTCGCTTTCTTCCTTATTTATAGTCTGTATGGATGGTCCATTGCACAGAGCGTTAAATGTGTATCGTTTAAATAAAACAAACATGCTTGCAGCGTAGGCTGCAGGTTTGCTTTGGTATTTGTCAGTTGAACTTGCTTGTTGGAAATGATTTGCTAGTCTGTAATAAGGCTTTTACAGTTGTCGTAAGACATTTTAAATATCAATTGCACATGCCAACTGCATTATTTATAGCCTGCTAAATAACTGTAATTCCATAGTATCCAATACTGAAATGCAGTGGAGATTAAACAATAAAAGCCACTACAAATAGTATGTGTAAATATTATGGTAGGTGAAAATACAGTCAGCAAATTACCACTGGCATTACTGGTTTTCTGGAAAACGAGTGTGTACAAACAAATTGGTTTTGAACCAAGGCACTCTGTACTTAAAATCTGGGTTCTAAAATGGGGCTGTGGTATTATCTATCACTCTTTTTTACATTATTTTGCACTTAGTAATTGGAAGGTGTAGTGGAGGGGGGTGTGTGTGTGTGTTTCAATACATACATGGCTACGTTATCAAACAACGTGAGATTTCAAACTAGAATTTCGTAAATAAAGTGTAAGTTGGAAATTATTAAGAGGGTCTTTACTATGCTGCACAATAATAAGCAGTATTTAACTTCCTGTATTTCATAGCAGGTATTTTCACATATTATCTATGTCCTTTCAAGTTGTAGAATTGAAAACACTGCTGAATGAAAACAAGAACACTTATTATGTAAGGGAAATACTTCTCTCTCTCTCTCTCTCTCTCAGTATTGCTTTTGAAAATGGGAAGGAACTGTAGAAGATCATTGGTCAATTAAGCTCCTCTGCAGAGCTGGAGGGAGTTTCCTGATTTTATTAGATATGCCATAGGTAAGAAAAAGGGGAAAAATACTCTAAATAAGGGGAGGGGGCTGATTGATTATTAACTTTTTTTCAGAGCCAAAGATCTAGAACTTAGACTTTGAAGTGGCTTTATTTTATGTTATATATACATGTATGTCAGTGGGATTTGCGGCTGACTACAGATCTTGTCAATTTCAAGCAAAACAGGAATGACCAACAGCAAAGTAATTATAAAAAAACAAGTCCAAGTGAAACATTGGATTTTATACAAAAACAAAATTTCTATTTTTTTCCCCTCAAAGATGGGAGTTTGTGGCAGTGTCCCTTTTCCTTTTGCACATTGGACACTGTCACCAGAATTTGAAGTTTTTTCTTTGCTGAATATTGTTTAATGGAAGAGTCCTGACTTTCAGTCTGCAGGTTTGCATGGGGCTTTTGATTTAGTGATTTAATTTGATTTAATGTCCACTATTAGTATGTGTTAGTAAAAAAATGTGCATGTCTGGAAATACAAAAAGTTCCCCATAAAATACAAAACAAATACAGTGTATCTATCATTTTGGAAAGTGTATCACTGCCTAATCTAGCCAGGAATATGTAGTTAATTTAGAGGAATAGCATTTAACGTGGCTTGATAAAAAGCATCTGTTTAAACCTTGTATTCTGTGTCAGTTTCATCCCACCTAAATTCTGACATATTTGTTCTAAAAACGCATTGATCATACTTGCTGCTTAATAGTTATATGGCAGCTTTTACGAGCATTGCTTTAGAAAAACTTATTTACTATTTAAGTAAATGATATAATCCAGTGAGATAAACTACCAGATTTGTCTCCTTTATCTCTTGCTCAGTAGCTCTCATTATGTGCCATGCTAGTAAAAGCCTTTATTTGTTGATTGTTAGAATCTTAGTACACTCAGGAGTTCTGCTGTAATTTAATGTGGTTGTTCAAAGAGGTTCTCTCATTTTAGAATCTTTCCATAGTAGTCTCACTACATGTTATAAATATGTATATTTTATACTCCAGATACATATGCAAATACTTTTTTTCTTATTCCAGGTAAATCAAGGTTTTTGAGAGAGAATTCTTTTCATCTGTGGCATCTATTTTAGTACTTCTCGCTTGAAATACTTTGTGTAAAAACCCACATTTTTTACTTATGTGAAAAAATTCAGATAACTTAGATCAGATTTGTTTCTGATTTGTTACTTTAGAGAGTTCTTTCTGTTTCTTTTTAATTTTTTTTCATGGAGTTAAAATGTTCTACTATGTACTTAAATCAGGTTTTTGTAGAAAATTATAAAACGCCAGGGAAGTTTTAAAAACATGCTGGGCATTGCAATTATTTTTTAATTATGAAAACAGAATGTCCATAATGCTGATTCGTAATTCACAAGCCAAAAGAAATCAAAATGCCATAAGCTAACCACTAAAAAGTTTTTAAGTCACCATGGTCCAGTGCACTGTCTGGAAGTTAAGCTGTGTTTTTGCAGCATATTACAATTGGTTACATCTACAGTTCTGTTGCATATAAAACTTAAGGAGCTAGGCCTGTTAGAATTCTTAAGTTTTAGATGGTATGCAAAGCATATGATGAACTGTTATCAGCTGTAAGTGAAGCTGAGTGTATGTGCAACACCCATCATGCTGTCAGCTGGAATCACACTGAATTAGTTTTGCAACCTTATTGTATTTGTCAAATATGTATTTTTTGAAACGTGTGATTTGTGCTTTTAGTCAATGCTTTTTCATGTTGAATACAAAGATGTAACAGCAAACAAAAAATATTTTTCCCTTTTTGTGACCTGACATTTACGGAAGAGCCCCATGCTGAAATTTCTTCTCAGTATCTTTTTTTCTTCCAAAGCCAGACATGTACCCAGACACAAAAGCCTCTGTGTATAGCAAGCTGTTTTAAATATTGTGACTCGACGATGTGCTGTCCTTTCTCTGCTTGAGCCAAGGATCTCTGCTCAGTGTCTGTGGATTACCAAGTCCCTTCTTTATTGTACCTCTTGTCAGCTATTCCTATTCATTTAACCTTTCATTAGTGTCTGTGCAGCTTCACTGTCTGGAAAGGCAAGGAAAAACCTAAAGGCCTACTGTCACAGTTATTAGATTTCTCAGTTACATCCCAGCAACCATAAAGGAGTAAGAGTCAACACTATTGTCATGCATGCTGCTATCCTGGGGTGCAACTCTTCTGTGCATGTCAAGGACATGTGCCACATGTTGATAATGCATCCCAGGGATAAATGCACGACATGGGGGATAAACCAAGGCTGGCACTAATGAGCTTTGTAGGAGTTATTGCAAAGACAAACAGTTGTGAAGGAATTTTGCTTAAAACGCCAAGAGATGGACTTGCATTAAACGTTGCCAAGGTTTGCTTGTGAGCTACTTGTCAATTGTGTTAGTTTCATTTAAGTGCCATTTACAAGGGAAAAAATGTTTTCTATGACTAAGAAATGTATTGCTTTTCCTTTTTTAAGCTGTCAAGATAAAGTGTACTTGAAGTAATCCTCAATAATACATCTTATGACTATTTTGTCTATTTACTTGGTTTTGGATCAAAACCTGAAAGTCTTCCAAATTACTTGAAAAATATTCTGCAAATATGAATTACAATGTGTTTTAAAATATTCCTGTTAGCAAAGCTTCAAATTCACTCTCAACGTTGTAAAAGCATTGACATAGTCTTGTCTGAGGCATGAATTTGGCTGAGAATATCTAGGTGCATCTAAGTAGTTTCTTCTATATTTGCCACTCAAAGAGCCAAAATTATTAGTTATGATACTGCTTCCTTGTTCTGCTGAGGCACATCTTCCATTTAGTCCAGTGCAATATTCACATACATTTTGCTTCTAGAGTTCCTGTGAAGCCCATCTTACCTACCCTATTAACCAAATCCAACTGAACTCTGAGCTCTCCGTTTTTACTAATAGTAAAAAATACATGATTATTCCTGACCTCTTTGTAGTTGACCTTTTAGAATGCATCTTAATTACATTTTTATCAGTAGTGTTATAACAATATGATACATAACTTCATATGACTTTCATAAGGATATTTTGGTGAAAACAAAAGTAGACCTATAGATTTATAGTTAAATTATGATTTAATAACTCCTCTTAGTTCCGTGTAAAGCAAAAGGGCCTAATGTTTGTCCTATTCATGGCAAGGTTGACAGTGGGAGTAAAGCCATTGAAATCAGTGGAGTTAAAGTTATGTGAAACTGTTGAATAAAATCTAGTCACCTCCTTTTCATTTTCCATATGGCACGCTAAGAGGATTTTAAAGCTGATAAATCTATTGGGCTACAGGCAAATTCTTACAACTTTCTTATTTCAGATGCATTGTTTAGATTGACATCTTCAAAAAGTGTGAGTGGTCATCATTTATTAATAGGAATTCTGGGCTTTTTATTTTTTCTTTACATTTCTGATATGAAAGTGAAGTGTGGCTGCACCATTTGCTTTAGTTCAGAACATCGAAGTTGAAGTGACCGGCAATATAGTAGTTGATTGTAGGAACAAGTGCCTCCAAAGAAAATTGTATTTAAGAGAAAATTCATCAAAAATAATCTTATTATTTTTCTTGTTTGAACACTGGGAACATTGCTAACGCTGACACTGAATTCTGCTTTCCTCAAAGAGAAGCTGTTCTATTTTGTGATTTGAATTAGACAAATATTTAAATGGAACAAAATCTTCAGACATGAGCTGGAACAAATGTAGTAGTGCCTACTTAGTTTAAAACATCCTTTCATTACTAGACTGATATTAGCTTTGATGAATCTAAAATTTACTACATGGTTTCCAAATCAAAGATGAAAGGGCCAGTTAAGAATCAAATAAATTTTCCTGTTGAAATGTAGCATTTGACATTTCGAAAGATGTGCTCAGCATGATGAACCACTTCTCTTTATTGCAACTAGCCTGGTTATTTTTGCAATAAAACTACTCTGAAATTGAATTGAGGTATAATAAATTTAAGGTAAATTAATTTGGAAGTCCTGATTAGTGCCATTTTGAACTAAGGGAAGTATTTCCCTGAAAGCACCTTTTTTCCCTGTATTGTTAATACATGCCAGTTTTCATTGCTAAGTAATTACTTTTGTAGTTGTTTTGATAGACTCTTACTGGTCTAACTCCATTTGCTTTGTTATGGCAGTGTGCCAGTTTTAGTAAAGAAAGGTTTTGTTACTCACCTCACTGTCAACTCACCAGTATATTCCTAGTACTAATCAAATGGGCATACACCCCATCTCTATGTTTGAACAGTTATTATTATGTACAGTAGTTTATAGTCCACAATACACTTGGGCAGTGTTTTTGTACTGATCTGATGTCAATTATATGTTTCTAAAAGCCTACTAATAATACTTAACTTTTCAGAATGAGATTCTGTACGGAATCCTAGAGAGCATAATTTAAAATTTTTTGCTGTTCTGCTGAAGATGCTAAGAATTAGTAAAAATTACCAAATATTACTTAAGTAACAGTGAAAACTTACAGCTTTCTTCTGTGCTAGGCCTCATGACCATATTTCAGTTAGCAGCTGCATTTTGAGTTGGCTTTTGAAGATCCCTTGTTTCTGATGTCCTATACAGTATGGCTGATCAAAATAAATGACACTACAAGCCAGCTGGCTAAGTGATTATATAAGCAGTGTGAAGAGGGTGAGGAATTTGTGTTCTTCAGTACACAAACTGGCATTAAGATTTTCTCTGCACTTTGGTGCAAACATTGAAAAGCAATGTGTGAAAACACATATGTTATGTAACTAAAAGCTTCTAAGGGAATTTAAGTCTAAGCTGATATAATTCACATGGTAAGACAGCAAGGAAGTTAAGTAGGAACAGGAAGCAATAGCAGATAAGTGGTGTATGATTTAAGGTTTTCTACTCCTTTACTTAAACTGTGCTTCTTTCTTAACTTTTGCCTTCAGAATGTAAGTTACAATCTTCTTTATTTCATCTTATCCATGTGTAACTTGTACTACTTTGCATATCAGTGGTGAATCTCATTTATCAGCTGGTATATTTAAATGATTTATGATATCAAATGATTATTCCATAAGCAAGAAGTTCTTTAATTGCTGAGTGGACACTCAGAGAGGATGCAGATGTGCATCCTTTTTTGTTGCTTTTTGGAATGCTGTTGGCAGTATGAGGGCAACAGGGATGGGAGTGAGCTACTTGGTTCTTCATGGTTTGGCTTGGGGGTCAGAAAGTAGCAAGAAGCTCTTTGCCATCTCCTGCTAATTGATAGCTTTCATGAATACTCTAGGAGTAGTCTTTTGATTAAAAATAAGAGGAAAAAATGTCTGTGGTGCTGGTGATGTCAGGGAAGGAGGTGTGTGAGTCTGATAGTATAACGTTGAAAGAGCTTGAACAGGCTTATGTCTCTAGTCACCATAACAGCAAGGCAAGAGTCTTGCTTCTTTCCTACTCTGCACATCTTTCTTGTCTCTCATGTTACTTGTGTGTGGAATTTCATAGCCCTTTTCCTACTAAATGGTTCACAGGTATGGGCAGTATTGTGGGATGAGTTTTGCATAATGTGTGAGTTCTATGCAGCATTTGGAAGTCGCTGAGCTATACAGAAGATTTGTGAGCGTATTAGCTAAACCTGTGGAACATACAGGCAGTTACCATCTTCCCACTGTCAAACACTGAGGGTCAAAAAAATCACTCTTCTCATGCAGTTGTTGGCAGACCTGTGAAGAATCTAATCACAGTAGACTGAACAGTTGCAAGAGAGAAACTCGTTGAGTGGTGAAGTCCAGAGAGCTGCTCTTGTCCTCACCTTTATGGATTTAAGCCTCAAGGATGTGATGCAACACAACTATTCACCTTCAGACTTCAGTTTTAAATGTAATTGGTTTTCAGGATTGTTTTTGCTCTTGTGGTGTTAAGTTTATAACAAAGCAACACAAATTTATCCTCGTAACAAGCAAAATATGCATGTTCCTTTTGTTTTGCGTATTGCAAGAATGATTTTGATTTAATGTGCTTTTTGAAAAATGTGTCAGTGGCATGTATGGAAAGATGAACTACAGATGTAGTGGAAGAAAAAAACTTTCAGAAATTCTGCTGCAGCTTTCCTGTGTGTGGGGGTGTGTATATGTATATATATACAATATATTATGGTATATATATAGATGATATGATAATATACACATACATACATACATACACCCACATACATAGTACACACATAGTACATACATACATATAAATGCATATTATTTAAATATATATATATGTATAAAGGTGTTTCTGGACAGGCATTTTTGTTAGCAGGAAGGCTTTTGGAGCAGTTCTGTTTCTTGAGTAAAAGTAAGACATAGACCAATCCTAAAAGGTGTCTGTGAAAATTAGTGCACTGCTAGAAGGGAAGTCAAATATTGTACCTCCCTTTAATCTTAGGAGAACATTTTAAGAAATACTGGTTTCTGTTTGGAGTTTTGTATTTCTTATTTTATCTTCGTTGTTCTTCAGCTTTCTTATCTGTTCTGTATATTATAAAGCCTCTTTTTCAACATTCTCATACAATCCACTGTGTTGCCTTTGAGAAATGTATTAAGTTATCTTATGCTGTGATTTGAATACGTTTCCATAAGCATTACTTACACTAAAGCCAGTATTGTGAACCTGTGTCTAATAAATATATTATAGTAATGATAATGAGACCTGCTACAACCAAGCCTCTGATATCTCTCTACTTCTGGGAACTAAAAATGACCATGCCGGCTCTTGTGGATATTTTCCCTGGAAAAGCAGTGTAGTATTGGATTTTTAGAAGAATCCTTGCAATTTTTTTCCTAAATTAGGGATCTCCTATCCTTTAAGAAGACTGATGACTTCCATTTATGATGACAATACTGCATGAAAGGCATGACAGTATGCCTTTTGTCATACATTATAAAAGAAGAACGACCAAAAATCTCATACTATTTCATTGGCTTGCAATGAAAGTATCTTCAGTCCGTGTATCTTCGGTTCTATTGCTGTTATTATGTACATTGAAGTATATTGTGATTATATTATCATGGGAATGTTTTCACAATGTGCAGGCTTAGTTAGTTATTGTTATGTTATAAAAAGTATCTCTGTATTTCCTGAGAAAAAGCTTCAGGACTGTGAAGGTTTTAGGAACCTGCTGTTCCTAGTAAGACAGTCTTGGGAAAATGACTGTTTATAACTGAGGCTACTCATAAAATAATGGGAAATATCAGGTGTTGGCAAAATGCGGTGCCAGGGTGGAAAAAAGCATAGAAAAATTTAATAGATTATGTTAAAGTTAATGGAAGCTCAGTTGAAATCAAGTCACCTTGCTTAGCAAGCTACCATTCATGTAGTTGCAGTGTTGCCAGTCACTGAGATAGATATGCAGAATTGCTGAGTCCCATCTGAACAGACACAGGTGCTCTTTAACTCAGTTTCAGGCAAGGTAGAAGTTGGTGCATTTGAGACATTAGGTAGTTTCACTGGAAGTACTGGGTGTTTTGTTAGAGGGTTTGCACTGTACTCATTGCTGGCCTTTAGTACTTAAAAATATTTCTGTCAACTAGCTGATTGAAATTTCATCCCAGGATGTCAAGAAGATGTGTTACAAACTTGAATCATAGGCTAAAGCCAGATAGCGTTCTAGGACCTTTCTCAAATGCAAATCAAATGCAAATCAAATGGGATATGTGTGGCAGTTCAGGATGGAGTGAACAAATTTAATCTGCAGTTTATTTAGAATGAGCTGATGGAACAGATCCTCTCTCATCAAAGCAGTCAGTACCAGATCTCACACTGACTTCAAAAAAACTTTTGACTTTTAAAGTTCCTGATTCTTGTGCATATACCTACTGAAGACTGATACTGCAAGGTAACCTTTGGTAGGAATTTACAGCTTGTAAACTAATTTGCGCTGCCCTGATCATATGTAGCTTACCTCACTTCTGTTTTGGCAAAGCTACATGACATGTGCTGCAAGCTAATTGATACACTGTGAATCTGTATCTTGATCACCTCATGGTTACTTCTTTGTGTAGTTATTTTCTAATAGTTCATGCGTGTTTTGCCTTTGGCTTTCATGAGCTTAATGTCCAGTCATAATTACTAGAGCTGGAAAATGGTAGGGCCGTGGTATTAACACTTTGCTCTGAAGGGATCATGGGAACTTGAATCATGGCATATATTCAAGAACATTTTTTATTGTCTTATGCTAAAGACAGTCACTCCATGAATAGTATCTGAGTCACCATGCTGTTTATCCAAAACCTCACAGAACTGACGAAAAAACATTGTCTGGAAAAGAAGTCCAGTCATCCTTCTAGAATAGCGACTTGTAAGAACTGAAAGAGGGGGACAATTTTATTATAAGTGATAGTCGCAGAGTTAAAAAACACCACAACTGAATACATATCAGTAAATGTGTGGTCTGCATAATATTATCATATGTAGCATGTAGTCATACATTTATTGTGAAGGATCAAAATGTGGGTAATAATGTAATTCTGTGGTATACTGTAATGTTCTCAAAATACAAGTCTGTCTTAAATAGAGAAAAATCTATCAATAAACTTCATAGAATCATAGAATGCCAGGTTGGAAGGGACCTCAAGGATTATCTGGTCCAATCTTTCTTGGCAAAACTTGATCTGGTTGATCAATGCAATGCACATGTAGACCTCTATGATTATTTGCTGTTCAGAGGTGGATTGTAAATCTGGAGTGCACTGAATTGTAGTATCTTCGTATTTATTCATACTAGCATTACACTATTACTTATTTACAGCACTTGAAATGCACCAGTGCCTTTTGCATGCAGGATCAATGCCCAAAAAATACGCAAGATAAGTCTTCCCTTCTCTTCAGGTGAAGCTTGTTTTCTAAATGTATTGTTGTGTTTGTAAGACTGAGAGAAGTAGGGGTATAGTTTCTGTGGCACAATCTAGATAAGGCTAACACAAGTTGATATTTTTGGGGTATATTCAGATGCTGTCAACTTTGTTTCTTTCTTCCCCAAGATTAGGTTATTTTTCTTCCTGCTATGTCCATGAACTGAACTAATGCTGAATGTGGCCCACCCAGTTACTTTGCAGGTTGTTAAGCAGACTGCTTCTGGGGTGATGTTAAAGGTACTGGTTTTAATTGAGGAAGACTTAAATGATTTAATCATAAGTGCCATGTTAGCCCTATTACCACAGTTACAATCAACAAACACTTAACTCTTTCAACTTAAAAGGGAATAGGCATCTGGTGCTGTGTGTTCTTCATTGGGAGCCCTGTCTTTGAAAATTTTATTTCTTCCCTCATACAAACATAGTGTGTGACATCACAGGCACACTCTTTCCAAGTATTCTGCAAGGGCCATGTTTTTTGTTAAGTATCTGAAGGAAGAAAAAGAGGGTTATTGTCAAGTTTTGTCTAGGTGGGACATGGTATATGCTGACAGAAGAAATATTTCTGCCAACAGTGCTACATCATCTCTCTAAGTAATGTTAGCTAAGTTGATGGAGGTAGCATTACTATACTCATTTTGGAAAGGCAATGTATATTTTTTGTTTTACTTTTGTCTAAGGGTCTGAAATTAAAGGAGTTATGCTGTTAACTTTTATAGGATAGATACCAAAATTGAAGTATCTGGTTTCTTTGTGTATCAAGAGTATGTAAGCTGTTTTCTAAACACTTGAAAACCCTAAAAAAATACTACCGTGTCTTATGCAAATATTAGCTTCATGAATTTCATCCTGGAAAAGCCTATTAATTATCATCATTTTAACTTAAGGCGTACTTTCCAAGATAGCTGCCCCACAAATTTATGTACTTGGAATTTCATTTACAGAGACAGATTCAGTGTTTCCTGTTACAGAAAACTGCAATCACGAGACTTCCTGTTGAAAAAATTATGTTAAAAGTACCTCTTTGTAGGGAAGATGGCAGAGCAAGGAGATCCTTTCAAACATCTGAGAAAGCTTATTTAAACTAGTAGAAGTCTAATTCTTTCTGTAGAATGCAAGAAGACATCCATAAGGTTAACCCTTATGGACATTCCCATTATATCTCATTTGGTGTCTTGTTGGTTTCTTAAATGAAAACGTTTAGAAACTAGATACCTAATTGAACTGCTCAGAGTTCACTTGTTCTGAATTTAGTCCTAAAGGCCCTTCCAGGGGCTATTGGTTGAAGACATGTTGATGATATGTCTTTGACACTGACGTTCTTTTTTTTCTAGTGCCAAGATAAGTACTACCTGTATAATCCTTGCCTAGTTTATTTTAGAATTGATAGAATTCAGTGTTTCATCCCAGATTTAAGATCCCATGCCCAGAGTCATTAAAGAAATCTTCTTTGATTTATATAAATGTTTTGTCATAATGTAGTCTTTAGGGAAGAATTACACCCTTTTACTAAAAGAAAAGAAACCATTCAAAGGATTGAGTTTCTTTTTCTTAATTTGTAATATAGCCCTTTTTGGTGCTGCAGGGCAATATTTTTTTTTCTCTTCAGCTTATGAAGGGTGTTTCAGCTGAATATGCTCATACCTTTAAAAACCATTTGGTGTGAGAACTTTTTGAGTTAGAGGGTGTTTTTTTTTTTCCTATAATACAGTATACCCTGCCTTTGAGCTTTCAATTTAAGTCTTCTGTCATATACTGCCAAAAAGTTTGTTCAGAGCTCTGTCTGTGTTGAAACATGTATGCCTGTCCCAGTGTCATAACTAATTATATACCTTGTATGCTTACTTCTAGTAATTGGAAAGTAGACCTACCGCAGGATAGTTTTAGTATTAGATTGTATCTTGGGGACATGTTACAGAAATCAAGTTTCCACCAAGCAGCAACTTGAAATTGTAAACAGATACTACTATTTTAAGTGCAAGATCTCATGATTGTTTCTCGACATCTGTGTGTGTTTGTTTTAAACTTTGGGGAGAGGGTATTTCTGAACTGTACCTCTGAATGTGTAGTAATTATAACCTACTTCTCTTCAACCACAGTATTCTGAAGTGTCTGTTGTCTCCACTTGAAATGAAGGCGTCTTGTTGACATACTGTCTTTCTGCAAATTTTGTTTGGTGGTTCAAAAGTTCCCAAAAATGTGTCTGTGCACAGTGCCTGGCTAAGTTCTGCTTGGCTGCAATGTTGTTTTCAGTTCCTTACTTTAACAAAACAAAAAAAAAAGGAGGAGAGAGAGGCTGGCATTTTGATGAGGAAAAAAGCGTAAAGGAGATGTAGGGAAAACCAACGCTCCTTTCATCTTTTTCTTTGCAGCATCCTTTGCTTGTGTTTTGTGGGTGTATATATATACATATATGTTTGTTTGTGTATCTATCAATTTTCCTAGGTACATGCAAAAAGAGAGAAGGAGCCTTGTGGTTATGTGTAAAGTTTTACTTTGCATGCTTACAGCTAGGCTAGCAAACAATGACTTATACGCACCAGCATGTATAAAATATGTGCTCCTTGTCCATGCCTGCTGAATGAACGCTTTGCCAGTCTTAAGTCTCAGAGCTTCACGTCTTGTCACAATTAAAGTCTTAGGACTGAGGATTTAATGCTAACAATAGATTACAGTATTGTCAGGATGTGTTCTGATTTTGGTCTTTGTTAAATTACGAGACCCCATTTTTATGGCAGTTGCACAGCTACTTGCTTTTGTGCATTAAAAACTGTTACTTTCGTAGAGTATGTATCATTGTTTGACTAAAACTACAACAGTAGTACTTGGACTTCTCCTAAAGGCATCTTTAATTTTTAAAGATAAAATAGAAAAATAATAGATTTGTCTATGATAATGATGGTAGTTTTACAGGGAAACATAATTTTTTTATTTGTTTGATAAGGAAAGAAGTGCTTGTCTCTCATTATGTGAAACGTCAGGTATTTTTTTCTTTTCCAATTAAAGGTTTCCTAGATAACTTACTGGTTATGTAAGTTTCTGTGCTATCTGTTAGTTTCTGTGTTTAGAAAGCAGCATAATTTTGTCAAATGAGTTTGTTACTTTGTGGCATCTTCAAAATTAATGTGTGTCAAATCATTTACTTTGAAAGTTTTTGACAACAAAATGTATTTTTTAAGCAGTTCCAGTGTCTTGTCAGGCAGTTTAATCTTCTACTTTCCTCTCCACAACAGGCATTTCTTAGAAGGTTCAGGGGAGAAGAAGATGGGGTCAGTCTGACCAGGGAAAGTATAATGCTGTCCCACATTCCAGTTTTATATGGTTTCAGAACTGAGTTAATATTGCTTGCTAAGAAAGATGAGTGTACTGCAAATAAGATCTTTAAGTGATTTTTAAGCTTCAGTTTTCTTTTTCAAAGATATGCAAAAATCTAGTACCCTAATTTCTTCAGAAAAATAAAGGATTATTTACCAATACAAAAGAGCACACTTTATATACAGGGTTTTTTTTTTTTCAAATACTTGTTTGAACTTAAGCCATTTTATTCGCTTCCTTTCTCTTCTGTTTTTACAACTCTCCACTCAGGCATGGATTTGAAACACTTAACAGGAAGCTAAGCCAGCTATTCCAGTGATGTGAAAATTGGAGATAGAGTTGTCTGAGAAACAAGCACATCTTACTCAGACACTGGGGAAGAAAGGAGGCTGGGTATTTTCCTATACCACAGTCTGGGGAATTCGGCTTCTGTATCTATCATTCATTCTTCTCATTGATACTTCTTTTTTTCCTTTGTTTGCTGTAAAGGAAGAAGACAGTTTTGTCCCTATCCTTCAGTCACTTTGGATGTGACTGTTTTAGCCTTCTTTCAGCCAGATGAGATATTTATGGTTTTCTGCTTCTCCCTAAGCTTCTGATTTTTAAGTCTGTCTTTCCTCTGGAAACCTTAAGATAAGCAGTAGCAGAGAGAAACTGACATGAGAGTTTTCACTCTGGTCACAGAAGTCTTAGCTGTCGATGAAAACAAAATGAAAAAAAATCAGTCTGAAGGGTCAGATAGATTCTGCATTGGTTCCATTCATTCTGTGCTTGAGAGGCTTGTCATGATACAAGGACTAAAATTTGAAGTACAAGCTCCAGTGACCCTTGCCTGAAATGATTCCTACTTGCCCACAAATCTGAGAGAGGTTTTCAAGTTGTGGCAATTAGTGTATGTCAAAGTTTCTGTATAGAGAATTAGAATGTAAGTTGATCAGTCCAGTAAAGGAGAATGAGACAATTAATAGCAGTATTGATAAAGGAAATGCCATTTGACAATAACAGAAACCATTGTATTAGTAAACTAATTGCTAGTTGACAGGAACATAAAACTATTGAACTGTCTAAAATAAGTAGAGAAATGCTACCTGGAAGAAAAATTACTTTTCTTCCTTGTAAAAAAACACAATGACAGTAGAAGACTGTTTGGCCTGGTGGTGTTCTCTGTAACATGTAGCTGAACCAGATTTATTTTGTCATTGTTCATGTGGTAGGCCTTACCACTGTATATTACACAAATGTTTAGATTGTAAAACCAAAGAGTTGATAATATCCATTATTGCAATTAAAAATACAAAGTTTTTCCTTCTTTTAGCTACTGCAATGATAATTAGTAAGCAGTGCAGTGATTGTCATTTCTTCTACAGTACCTTGACTTAGGGGAGAGTAAGGCAAGATCCTCTGTCAAAAAGAGAACTCACTTTAATTTGCACAAATATGGCTTGATTTTGAGGTAAGCTTGTGTAAACAATGCTGAAATGGATTCAGTTATGAGAAATGGGATTGACTTTTCAGTTGTGGCCGTATTCTGTGTCTTAGTTCTGGAATTATGAGCTTAGAAGAACCAAAGGAGATTTTGCAACACTGGTCTTATGAATATGGTATAAACAGAAAAATGCAGATACGTTTTAATCATAGTTATTCAGTCTGCTGCTGGTTTCTCTGTCATCCGTTGTCTCAGTTTTAAGCTTCCGTATTGACACACAGAGAAAACTTCTCCTGTGTGTCAGCATCCTTTTTGAAGGTAACTTGTAGTTCTTCACATTTTACTCCCCTCATTGATTCAATTTTTAAAGCAAGTTGATTATAATTTTTTGAATGTTTTATAACACACACAAAAAAGTAGTAAAACATTGAAGCGTCCTTTTTGATGGTGTCTTACTTATTGTGTATTTACTGTCTATGAATACCAGGGCATATAATATCTGCATTTAAAGTACATGAAAAAAAATGGATGGAAAAATTCAAAGACCTGTGTGTATGGCAGTGCTGTTGTCTTTTGCTAGTACGCAACATATTATTGAGTTATGTCTCTTGGGAAGACAGAGAGCATCTTTAAGCTCCATAAAGTTGAATGACTTTTGTTGTGCAAAAAAACCCTAAAAAAAAAATTCCGTCAAACCAGACCCCCAGCATCTGGTTTTCATCTGCTCTGATTGTATCAAGAGGAAACAATCTCATGTAGACGAAGAGTTGTATTCACCGTGAGTTAGTCCCTAGTGTGTTTGCAAGGGTTGAAAGAACCACTATCCAGAACTCGGAGGAACACTTGTCTGACACAGTTACTGAATGTAGCTTTTTTTGGTTTTCTAGTCTCACATTTGTATTTCTGTCATTTTTCAAGAGCTTTCTTGAAGCTAAAAGGATAGTTTTTTAATCCAGAATCATACACAGGGAAGTTGTGCTTTCGTAAAAGAGAAGTGCTGTATGTTATTTCATGCATATCAGTATTATCAGTACCATATCAGTAGTCTCTCAAGGGGAGAATGTGGGTCTGATCCTCTCCATTAATACTTGTTCCCCTTTCCCATTCCCACAAATGCCTGCCAGATCTGTGATACAGTAATAAAAATTCAGTTGTGAACAGACTTAGAAACATGATTAGTGCTGTCTGGACTAGAAAGGAAGGATTCCAAAAACATGATAGATGGTAAGATGAAGCCCTTCCCCAGTGCAAAATGAAGTCCGTGCCTAATTTCAACGTAACAAAACATCTGGTTTCGTGAGTGATCAGACTTACTCGGAAGATCTGCAGAGGACTACGATATGCCTTGTTCATATTTAGTATTTTGGAGTGCTTGAACTCCAGCTGCGTCCCCTCTGATAAATGATGAGCTGTGAGAGAGAGATGAGCAAACTTCAGGTGTCTGTAAGCAAGAGGCAGCAGGAACAATCCAAATTAGTGACATGGAACATCTAATGGATTTATTTTAAATGAAAAAGTGCTTCCCTGAAGCCCTGATATTTATATCAGTGGGAAATGAACCATAGTAAATTCAACAGGTGCGAGCAGGAGCAAGTGTCTTCACTGGTTTGAGTAAAAGAATACAGTTCAAATCAGAGTTAATTAAAAACAAAACAGTCCAACAACTAAATAGTCCAGCAGTCCTTAATGTTGCCCCTACATCAATGTAAAATACTGTAAAATACAGTATTGTGGCAGATGTTGTGTCAGTGCATTACTATGGATACAGATTTGTCTCCCTGACTTCAACAGAGATTTGTATCTGTCCTTAGAATTTTGACAAGCCATGCCCTGTATGAGGTACCTTCTTACAACTTCCATATGCTTCCTGTGCTTTATGATCCTCTGTTTTCAGTAATGCCTGATCTGGACATGTTGACTTTTTCTCAGAAGATGTCAGTCAGATGATTATTACTGGTTGAACTGAATCCCATGTGGAAAAAGTAGGACTTCTAGCACACAGATCTATAAGATGTAACCAGCTTTCCAGTTGCTCTAATTGACTTCATTGTAAGAATGCAGATTTTTCCAGCTAAGGCTGTTTTTTCTTTACATGAAAATGTTTCCTTCACCAGATGGAGTCTTAGTTTGGAGCATTTGCATTCTCTTGAGCACCTCTGCATGCTCAAGTGCTTCTCCTGAACGGTTAATTAAAATAGGTGGTTTATTTGAAGCATGATTTCTCTTACTCCACTGTCCTAACTAAACTTTGAATCAATCAGTCTTCATTATTGTTTTGAATAGTAAATGTATGCGTGCCAAAACTGGACAGAGGAAAAAAAGGTAGGTTGTCCATAGAATGTTTGTACAAAGCAACTGAAATCCTTCCCAGCATTCTATATATTATCTGAAAACGACCTTTAATTAGGTGAAAATGCTTAGAAAATTACTTTTGAATAATAAACATTAGTTTCTTGAAGAAGATGGCAGTTCTTGAGGTTACTAAAACATGCTCAAGTTTAACATAAAGTAAGTTAACAGTCTGGGACTGGGTCTTAAAGTTACTCAAAAACACTTGTTCATGTTAATCCTACTTCACTAAGTGAAAGACTTTTCCATTGCTTGTTATAGGTAGAAATGATTGCCAATAATGACTCTGCTGGATATTGAGAAATGCTTAGTCAAAGCAATGCAACCTAGATAGATGTGTTCTGTGAATTGTTTATGAAGGATTAAATAGCCTAATTGCAAAATGATACCTCACACTTCCCTTGTCCTATGTTCAGTCCATGAGATGGTTATTACATTTGTTGATTTGATGAGTTAACATGGGCTAAGGACCAAACTCCCACCCAGCTGCTCACTTACTCCTTCACTCCTGACTCCTACTACCCCCAAGCAGTGCAGGAGAATGCGGAATGGGAGGTTTATGGTCAGTCCGTAACAGGTCCTCTCTGCCACTTCTTTCTCCTTACACTTTTCCCCTGCTCCAGTGTGGATCCTTTCATGTGCTGCAGACCTTCAGGAAAAATCTGCTCTAGTCTGGGCTGTCCATGGGCCACAGTTCCTTCAAGGAATATCCACCTGCTCTGGTGTGGGGTCCTCCACAAGCTGCAGCGTGGATGTATGTTCTAGCGTGGTCCTCTCTGTGGGCTGCAGGGGGATCTGGTGCCGGGAGCACCTGCTCCATCTCTTTCTCTGACCTTGGAGTTTGCACTTCTTTTTCTTAGTCTTTTTCCCCTCCTCCTCTCTCTGTTCAGTGTATTCTGCCCTTTCTTAAATGTTTTCCCTGAGGCACCACCATCTGGGCTGAGAAGCTCAGCTGTGTCCTGCGGTGGGTCCACTGGAGCTGGTTATGCCCAGCATGGGGCAGCCGCTGGCCTCTTTTCATAGAGGCCAGCCCTGCAGCCTGTCCATTGCCAACACCTTGACACCTACATCAGCACAGCTGAATAGGACAATATGACAGTACTTTGCTTCAAATTAAGATTTGTTTATTTTTTACTTTTGCATTATGCTTACTTTTAAGACTGAGAGTTTATGAACTCTTACTGTTTTGTGGTGGTGGTGTATATGAGTTGTTTGGGGCTTTTTTGCATAACTTCTGAGTCATTCCTTAACTTACGTGATTTATAGATTGCTTGCCCACACTAATTAACATAGAGGGAATCTAATTTGTTCCATAGAAAAAGTGTATTTTTTGGTTGTGTAACCATTTTGATATTAGGATACGTGTGCAGCCAGGCATGTGTATAAGCATCAAAGTTCGTGAAGATGTGGTTTGCAACAATACAAGTCCTTACATAGGACTTGGTTCAGTCAATCGTTGGAGTAGACACTAGACACTCCAAGTGTAAGCATAGTCCCATTCCTACCAAGCATAACAACTCTCTGATTATAAGCAGCAGAACTATTTGGTGTGACTAAGTATTTTAGCTGTTGTACTGAGTGTAGGTCCTAAATGAAGAAAAATTCCATGCTTAGAGTCCAGTACTCCTGATTTTATGAAAAATGATGTGGTTCATTCCTATCTACAGAATATAGGAGTCTGACCCATTAGTGCTGCATGGTATCTAGGGCCTTAAGGTTTTGTTACCATGATTATAATTTAACATTAAACATACTAAAAAAGTCATAAGACAGATTTTTTTTTTGTTGTTCTTGTTGAGGTAGGTTTTTTTTTCTCAGATAGTCATTAACTGTTAGAAGTCTGTGTTCTTTTACATTGCTTGGCTTGCTGTTTGGCAGTGTTATGTTCTGCTGTATTTGCTTGGAAGGTGAAGAGTTTCCTATGAAAGGCGAATTTTTGGCTGTCTGCAGTCCTTTCCCAATGAGGTCCCCTTTCGTGGCAGATTATGTGGAGAGATCAGCAGTGATGCAACTTTGTCTTCTTGCCATACATGTCTCCAGATGGTTAGTTCTCTGGTTGTCTGGCTAATACTGTTAAACTATGTCTAAATATGGAAAGAGGGAATCCTGCTGAAGATTTACTAATTTGCTGCTTATTGAGGCTAGTCTACCATGACTTTCATTGTTGTTGACTGGTAATGGTTTTTGTCCCAGATTTGCTGATATCTCACTCAAAAAGAGGCAATTACAAAATATTTGGAACCTCTTCATGTCAGCCATCTTGGGAAGTGCCACCATGTGATCTTCTCTCTCCAGTTAATTAAAATGTCGTGTTTTGAAGCCTGCTTCATTTTTAACCAAACAAGCACTGTGAATTGATTGCAGTTAGGCACTTTGTAAGTGCAATTGTCTCTAATTAACTGAATTCTGTTTCCTATAGATTTGTAATAAAATTTCTGGTATGTGTTTTTTGGAGGAGGGTGTCGACACTTGGCTTTTCTTTTCCAGATTCAGATTGTCTGAGAGATTGTGAACCCGGAGAAATGGAGCAGTAAGGGAACTGGCGACATTCACTGTTCTTGTAAATTCATAATTGAGACATAATTATAAAATTATTGACTTGCAATACTTAAATATTTATTTTAAAGCCTTTTTAGCAAACAAATAGATAAACTATTTCTTAAAAGACCACGTGGATCTGTTTTATGACTGTATTTTGGAGTTCTGTAAAGTTTTTAACATAAGGGTTTTTTTCAAGATTTTCTTTCTCTCTTTTTATTATGGAATGTATGGAGGAATTCCTGTGACATGTTAAATTTCACTTGAGTTTAGCAGAAATTGGCCCCAGCTGTAAGTTTTCTTTATCCAGCCCTGGAGTGCCTGAACATGCTTCTTCGTTGTAGGCAGACTTTGTGTGTGTTGTTGTCTGAAGTCTTGAGCTGAGCCAGTCTTGACTGTACAGAATAAATTTAAGACAGTTTTTCTTAATATTTTGCCTATGGATTTACTCCTGCCTCTGTAAAATTATGGCAAAACACTTCCTTAGTGCTATGTTGTACTGGTCTCTTGATGCCACAGCTTCATCAACTCAGGCAGACCATTTTACAGTGTATGGTATCTTCATAAATGCCTCATACAGGTGCATGTTTCTCTTTGCAGATTTTGTGTATATGCATGATAATTACAGCTTTTTAGATTGGGATCATAAAGCCCAAAGAATGAAACTGCCCTTTAGATATATATTCTTAACTGCTGATCAGCTGCGTCATTTTTTTTTTTTTAAATGGGTAGGAGAGGAACCCTAACCATAACCCAGATTATTTCCTTAAGTTTTCTTTTCCTTAGAAATATGGGTACATGCTGTTGATAATTGTAAATAGATATTATTTATTAGTTACTAGAAGCGATGTTGGAAAAGGTAGATAAGTGGGTGCCTCTCTATGTTGTGGGGGCAAGCTAAGCCCAACTTCTGAAAATATAACTTATCTTAGGCTTGCCTTTTTCAGCAATGTGATATAGATGCGTTGCTCTGTAGTATAGTGAAGGCGACAGGCCAACTTATTTCTGCAAGAAGGGACTGGGAATGTAGAAGCAGAATGCCTTAAAAAGATAAAACTGTCTATTGACACACAAGCTTTAGGAAGCAAGCATCATGAAACCCCTCTTCCTCTGCCCCTCCCCCTAGAAGTTCATATTTCAGTTTGCTCCCAAAAGCTCACAAGTCTGTGCCAGACAGAAATGCACAGAGGCTGCAGCAGTCCCACAGAGGCCACTCAGAGGAGGGACAGAAATGGAACAATCAAGCCCAGTCCTCGCCCCTCTCAGCCTGCCAGGCTGCACAGGTCCACAGGGTGACTCTCGCCTGGCCCTTGACTCCATTTCCCTGCCTCCTTTCCTTTCCCTCCCCTCCATCCCAACTCTCTGGAGTCAACCGTGAGGCCATCCAGTCATACGTTGTCCATCAGATGTGTTTACTTTTTCCGTGACAGCCGACACATCTGGAGCACATATTCAGGTTATTCCAGTGCCACTAGACACATTCCACAAGATCATTTCAGCGGTTGTTATGGCGATCTTCTTCCCTCCAGTGATTTTCAAGTTGCATGACAGAAATAGCTTGAGTTAACCGGGGGGACAAAAGTCAACGGGATCAGGAGGGGCTTCTTTCACAGAATGAACTAATTAGTGACCCTGCTTTCTTCACAGAGCAATGAGCATATGGTTTAATAAAGTGAGTCTGTGACACTTTTTTTTTCCCTCGTCTGTAGGCAGAGCTGTCACTGGCTGAAAACTTTCCTGTTTTTACTGGTGGGACCGTAGTCTGCTGTCTTTCAACAGAGTTTACTTCACAAGTAGAAAATGTTTGCTCCTGAGAGTTTAACTTCAGAACTTTTCCTTGGCTGCAGACTGCTTAAGTGTTGCAGGTCCTCGAGCTTAAAGAGACAGTACTCATTTCACACAAGGTCTGCCAGTGCGGTGTGGGGTTTCATACGGGGCTAGGAATTTCCATTTTGTGCTCTGTGCATGTCTGTAAATCTGCTTCTTAGTGTTTGCTTGGACTCAGAAACGTGTAGAAGCTTATTAGTAAAATCATAGCTTAGAGGGGTTTCTGTCGGATATCACTGGTGTAGTACATGAAGTCTTCAGAGCCATCCCTGTTTTTTACACCTCTTTGTTTATGTTAGTTGTGAGTTCTACAAAATCCTACATTTCAGCTTTCTTAGAAGGTTTCCTACATTTTTATACTTGTTACAGTTTCTCTTTTGTTTACATTAACAGTTTTACTGTGGATTAAAGCAGAGCACTGGATGCTATTCTTAAATTACATTTTGTTAATAACAAGTTCCAAGTTTACTTTGATCTAATTTTTCTAATCTGATACGAACTGCATTTTTTTGTCTGTATTTACAGAATATTGTTGCCATAGCTCAATTCCGTTATGATGAAATTTGTGCCAGATTTTATACTTGATTAGTAAGCTCTGTAACACTGAAGAGAATATGTGGATTACAGTTAAGTTATCTAAGATAAGACAGGAGTTTTAAATATGTACACGTTGCCATAAATTTAGAAGGCAGTCCTTAAAATTATTTGGTATTATTAAACCTTTGTAGCAGTGGCAATATTAACAAAGAGCAGTACCTATGACAGTGGGGACATTCTTGCCATAAAGCACCACTTACCCATCATTAGCACGTTGGCAGTCCAGTCTATTTCTAAATCTTGTGTTGGTGTTGGATTAATTTCTGAGTTCTGAGTGTAACTACATGCAAAAATAGCATGTGCATTTATAATCACATACACTGTGTTGAAATCCCATGGTGCTATATTCAAAGTGAAAATTAGAGAGATAAAGGTTTTTGTTTAATTATTGGGAGGCTGTCTGATTGCTTTTAAAATAGGGAAATATGACAGACAGTGACATGCAGAAGGAAATAGAAGAAAATAGAACAGAACCTGGATTATAAAGCAAATTATTTTCTGCTTTCTTCATTAGTATTGGAGATGGTTTTTCCCCATCTTACACATTCCATTTGCATGGTTACTGTTGAGACTGGTCACCAAGACTGCTTGAAATACCTGCCCTCAGGAGGGCTCTAAGGGACACAGAGAGGTCACATAATTAAACGTGATTTTAATTCATAGAGACCTGTTTGTCACTGTCTCTTTATGTTTCTGCTAGTTACACGTTATTAACTGGAGTGAATTTTAGGACCTAAATTAGATAGTTGAGCATGTAATATGCAGAGGCTGAACTCAAGTTAGAATGCTGAGGATAGTTATACAATTATGTTTCCCTCACCAGATGTAACTTTGCAGTAATTAAATCTAATGAAATTTGAGTATTGTAGTCAGTGTTTTGGTAGCTATTTCCAAGTCCTATTGGTAATATCACTTAAATCACGGTAATTATGCCAGTTATCTGGGAAATTTAATAAACAGAAATAAGGTGCTATACTAACCCTTATTTTTAAAAAAGCTAGACCAAATGATTATCCTACCATCAAGTCCTTTCTATTTTCATTCCTGACAGGGATATTTTGTTATAGTTATGTCATCACTGGAAGTTTTTTTTTCCCTTTCCTCCAAGCAATATAATCTTTTTCTTCATATTTAGACTTCAGCTTTCCCTCTGCATTTCGCTGCTTTCTTTGGAGTGTACTTTTGACGTTGGGTTGTTCAGCTGTGGACTTCTGTGGAAGCTGGTGAAGAGAGGATGCTTATTTGGAAGCAGTCCTCACTTCCGTTGGAATATCTAGAAAAAATAGGTTCTGTTGTAATTTGGGCATAAGTAAATTTGAGTAGTCCTCTGCAGTCAGTTAACTATGAGACACTGCATGGAAGTCTGCCTTTGTACCATAGTACACAGGATTTGTACTGTGAGGCTGGAACTTCAGAGTGCTTTTGTACTAGCAACAGTTACCATCAGCAGAATTGAACCCCGGACTTGGATTTCATTCCCATGTCAAGCAGCAGTTTTATTAAGACAAGAGAAAGCAGCAAGCAGCTTAATAGCATCAAGCAGATACTGTAATTGTGTTGTACAGATGGCTTGCCTGTAACATCTAAATAAATAGTGGGTTCAGAGTGGTAGTGATAAAGCCAACTAAGATGGTTTTCCCAGTTGTGAAATGTTTGTGTAAAGAATGACCTTTTTTGTTTTTGTTCAAGTCTGACAGCTGAAGATGCTTTTAAAACCTTCTAGTTGTCACTTAAAGTGGGGCTATACAACTCTGGTTTGGTAGCTTTAAAAGGCAGATCATATCCATCACTGAAATAGCAAGTCTCAGGGTTATGAGAGAAGACTGGGGATAGGAGATGAGAGCTGCTCAGTCCAGTTTACATTTGTCACTAGTGACTAGCTTTTAAAAAATGTATTAGCTGTGCATGGTGGTAAGTAAGTTCCAGCTGCAGGGGATTACTGCTCTGAGTGGGTCGGGGAGCTTGGAATGCATTCAGTTCCATCAGGGGATTTGTGTCCCTCGTCATTAGCCTTAACATTACTAAAGCACTAAAGATTAAGAACAGACCAGTGTCACCTGCTTGGAACTTCAGAAAACTCTCCAAAACCATTACAAGCAAAGCAAAATAAAAAGTAATTTAAAAAAAAGACCAAACTACCAAAAAGAGTTCTCACCCTTTAGGGGAGAGAGTACAGGGCATGACATTGTGGAGAAGGAAGAACCTCTCATATAAATCGTCTAATACCGAGTGAAAGATTATGCATGTGACATGTAGGAAATAAAGGAAAATATCTAATTTTGGCAAAACACAAGTTATCTGTTGATGAATTATTCTCCCTACTTATTTAATGTGTCATAATACTAATTTACACCACAAACACCTCCACAAATACCTTCCTGTTAATGAACATTTTTGTGGGGAGTTTCAAAATCAAGATGTGCTGCAATTTTAAGGAAATATTTCCAAGGGTTTTAGTCCCACAGGTTAGGAGTGAAGAGTTTTACTGTGTTTTTTCAGGATACTTTTTTTTCCTCAAGAATAAGGCAAAGTGAGCACCACAGAGCTTTACTTTTTTCAGGGATTTTGAAATTCAGCTTACATGCCAGCAAGCAGTTTAGTGGCAGGAAGTCTTTCCTAGTAGTGCAGTCATGAACTGGTAAACTAGAAGCATCTGTAAAAATTTAGAGGGAGTATCAGCTTTCTCAAAGCTCCAGCCCAAGACTAATGAGGTGCAAATGATAGCGCTGCATAACCCTTCTCCACCCCAATTGTGGAATGAGATATTGCAACAGAAAGAAGTAAAGAAATGAGACAAAGATTTCAAAACTTGCAGTGCCCTGAAACAAATACTGGGTTTTCAGAAGAATTTTCAAGTGGTTGAGGTGGGCCAACCTGCATATTTTGCTAGCAACAAATTCATACCTCCTTCCTCAACCGCAGACATATTTCCATGGCACCAAATACTGACAGATGGAGATTGTGGAGAAGTAATTAATTTTTTTTCTGCATGCGTGTGAAATTTTACCAGTTGATGTGATTGTTCTTATTAACAGTTACTCTACTAAGAAATAAACTTCTGCTAATCTGCGTCTTTAATAGATCCTCTTCTCTGCTCGTACTGCAGAAAGAGAGGAAGGGGGTAGAAATGCAATTTGTTTGAAGGATCACATCTGGGGTGTGATCTGCTGTATCTTGACACCAGATGGCAGGTTTAGGCTGACAACTAAAACCCAGTTTAGCCTGGTCAAATGGCATCTTAATCTTCTACTTTCTCTGACCATACACAAGAGGAACTACTACAAAATCATAGAAATTTGGACTCCGACTAAGAAGTCCTCCTTCATTTAATACTCTCTCTGAGTTTATTAATTTTCTGTGCTTCTCACTTCTTCAGTGTTTATAGGAAAGATTGCTTCTCCTTGGCAACACCTAAAACATTATTGTGCAGCTCATACCTTCTTCCAAGTATGCATTGTGGGGGCAGAGGTGTGGTGCCTTTAAGTGGCTGATTCTTGTCATAACAAGTATGGCATTAGCCCTGCTGATTAGTGACTAGAAGTGACAGCATTGCGTTTGAGGTGCCTGGAGGGCACTCAGTCATCACTCCTACACAGCAATACGCCTTTGAAAGCACTGTATACAGTTGCTTGCCAGTGTAGAGTGTGCACAGTAAAAGCTAAGGAGGCAGAGGTTTGATTCTTGTGTTCTTTTATTCACCAGATTTACAGAAGAAACTCCTAGAAAATCAAGGGCAGATCAGGACTGTACGCTGCTCACTGTTCTGCTTTCTTCCATATGTGTGTGTGTACATAAGTAGGCTTCCCCCCACACCCACCCTGCCCCTTCAGTTGGGCGCTTGAGTGCGTATCTTTCAACTTCAGGCCACCCAGGACCTAAAATTTTCATCCAGCTTCTCACTTCTTTCCTCTCCCTAGCTCCCACACGTTCCCAAATTTATTTCCACCTACCTTGTAAAACAGGGTGCTTTTGTGTTTCTTTGTCAAACAATTGCAGTAAAGCATATAAAACTGAAAACAGAAATATGACTATTAAGGTGTTACAGAATCAAAGTGTTCTTGCTTATTAAGTTTATTACTGAATAGTATGGGCTTCTGAAATGTTTTACCTGAAATGGAGTATACAGAGTTTTTATTCCTGTTAGTTCAGTGAAAACATAATAGCAGAGATCAGCATAAAACTATGATGGAATACCATATTTTATCTGGAACTTACATGTCACAGTATTACATTTTTTATCACGCATGAGCTTTTTATTACATATTTTGTAACCTCTATTTTTGTAATGTGTCTCAGTGACATCAGTCAGCCTCTAAACTAGCCTTGGGCACTTTACTTGTGAAATTCTAAATGGATTGCTTTTTTAAGGATTTGAAGTTAAGTAATTTTAGAAGGCCACTGCTGCATATACGGCTTATGGGTATGCTGCTACAAGTTTGCCAATATTTTGATATTATATTTACATTAATATGTTGTTTATGATTTATTTCCAGATGTAGCAATGCAAAACTGAGGAATGGAGAAAGAAAATACCTGTCCTCTAATACTTAAGAGAAAATCTTCACCTTTTACGTTTTACTAATGGTTTTTGAAAATACTAATTAAGCTGTAAGTTGGGGAAGGTGGGGGCAGACTGGACCGATTGTGAGAAATTTGCATTTGTGAAAAACGTGTCTCTCTCACTGTGAGTTCCAAGTGAAGTGCCTCAGTACAGATTCCTAAGCTGACTTTGGCAGTGTTAAACACACTTTTTTAGTAGAAGAAAAATGTTTAATGTTTACTTTAGTGTTGGAAACAGTGGACATGTTCTTCACTAGTAAGCATAATTTTTTAATGTTTCCTCCATTTTTTCTCCTTGAAATGCTATTTGATATAAAGGGGAAAGACCTCTGTCATTTATGTTATATATACCAATAGGAGCCTTCATTGCTATCAGAGAGTCTACCGTGCATTTTCATGAGAGACTAATGAATTGAGACTGAGTGATTCTGATGTTTTAAGGATTCTTGATGAGTCTCTTCAGGGTTTTGGAAGGCCTATGGCAGGCATACAAACACCTTATTAATGGTCATGCATTCTTTTAGTGTATTAAAACAAACAAACAAACCTGATGGCTGAAATGTGGGAAGTTTTGAGACACGATGATCTCTGCAAAATAAATTACTTGTCCATGTAAAAAATTGAGTTCTGAGTGGATTCATAGAAAATAATACTATCAGGAATACAGAAGTTTCATTTTAGGAACAGTGTAGATTAAGTGGTTGATGGTTTAGAGATGTCTAGCATGAATGAAGAGCTCTTTTAAGCCAAAAGAGCTAAGCATTTTTTAGAATGAATTAATTTTTATATGATGGGCCTAGTCTGCAGAATCATCATGTGTTAAATTGGCTCAGTGTGCTGTACAGATGAAGTAACAGCAGGAAAATTCAGATTTAAATTTGGGTTCTAGGTCTGAAGCTCTGCAGATCTGGTTGGTCTTTACTGTGGGTTTCACTCAGGCCTCTTTCAGTGGTAAGCAATGAGCAAATATACGAGTTGCTTTTTTGATAAGTACTAATATATATATTTCAGAGAGAAAATTAATGAGAATACTCTTACCTGAGGAAAAATTCCTCTGTAATTTATCAGAAAATCTGATCAGAACATCTCTAAACATACCAGGATACATTCTATGCAGTGAAGCTATTGAGGATTGAGGGGTAGTTCAAGATTGGGCATTGAGTTTGTCTAAGTTTAAAGGCTTATATAAACAGACACTGGTGGAAACAGGCAAGGGCAGATCATGCAGGGTGCTGCAGAATCTTGGGGAGTCACAATGGTGGTAAAATGTTTTTGTTCTAGCAAAGTTTTGATAGTTTTGATGATCTCTTTGAATTAAGTACATCCTACCTACGTAGTGGCATAACATGAGAAACTTCAGCTTACACAAAAAACATGAAACAGTAGAATGGAGCAACTTGAGGATTTTAAGAACTATCTATAACTTTGAAAAGCTATGATTCCCTTTTAGTGTTGAATTCGTCTTTCAGTAACTGCTGATCAAAATAATATTTGGTAAGTTTTCTCAAATGACATCCAGTTGCAATAGTATCTTTTCAAATACGTATTTTAGGCACATTTATATTATCTCTTTATCTTCTTGAACTATGATACCCTCTTATACTTTCATGGCTTCACTTTTGATTCCTTCCTTCAAGACAGGTGAGACTTCCACAAGACTAGGGAGACTTGTGGTTTATTCTGGAAATAAACCCAATGCGGCTGCATGAATTGTATAGTGTGTAAAGTTACATATACTTTCTTTGAAGGCTAATCATGTCTCTGTGCATATGTTTATGCTCTGCTGAGCTCAGAGTCCACTCACTGCCTCTGCCTTTATACTCTAATGCAAATTAAATAATGTAAAGCAGAAAAACTGTGTTCTTAGATAATCTAGAAAAGGGTCAAAATCGACAACTGCTAAAAGGAACCCTTAACTGTAGTGCATAACCATTGTTCAGGCATACAGTACAAATGTGTTCTGCCTAAGTTAGCCAGAACAATGTCTCCAGCTAGTGATTAGGCTCAACTCCAACTTTCACCTCAGGCAAAGCTTGTGCAGTTATGCTACTGTTTGTCAGGTAATTAAAGGAAAAAGAAGTATCAACCTAAAGTAATTTTTTTTTAAATTACGTGTAAATAAATAAATAAATGTTTCAATTCAGCAAGGGAAAAAAAAAGTTATCAAAGGCTTAAGTAGCAGGCAAACATTTGAGACTGAGATTTGCATATAAATTCACAGATGCTAAGCCATGTCTGTCCCTCAGACACATCTATGTAGCTCTCTTGAAAATGTGGTGAATCTCACGTTATGTACAACTCATGGTACCATTAAGGAAAATTGGATTGCTGGAGCACAAATCAGATGGAGAAGGACTTGGGACAGGAATCAGAACCTGTTGCATGTCAGCTGCTGTATGGGAGACTGAGTGGGAACTTGTAGCTCACAGTGGCTTAGGACCAGTCCTCTTCTGTCCTGTTTTCATCTGTGGGAGGAGGACTTGTTTCACAGTGTCTACCTGGCTGGGATATGCTTCTCTTGTAGCTAAGGGGCGTGAAGCAGAGCTACAACTGTTAATGCATCTTGAACTCTGCTGTTACGTGCTTAATGCCAGGTCAAATCATCATTTGTTACATTTTCAGTCTCATTTACCTGGGGTAGGATTTAGAAAATTGAAAGTGTATTATATAATGATACTTTATGATTTCTAGGGAAGTTACTGTTTACAAATATGATTTACAAATGTTGTTGAATGACTAGCAATTCACAGGACCCCAAATAGAACCTGGTTATCAGAATATGAGCCACGGCTGCCAGTTA
The DNA here is from genome assembly GCF_013368605.1 of Nyctibius grandis. NCBI lineage: Eukaryota > Metazoa > Chordata > Aves > Nyctibiiformes > Nyctibiidae > Nyctibius > Nyctibius grandis. The sequence goes on along the minus strand of NC_090695.1, from coordinate 38,226,587 downwards.
CCTGTAAGCATGATGCATGCTGGGCTCTGTGGGCAACTTAAATATAATAATGTGGTTAGCTTGACTAATATAGATAGAAAGAAGTTGTACCATAAATAATTTTTAAAAAGAGGTGGAGGGAAAAAAAATGAAAGAAAGATTGCCTGTACTTAAATTTAGTTTTATGACCATCAGCCAAGAATGATCAGGTTGACTCCAGTTTAGCTACCACAAGGTTTTACGTTGTATTTAAAAGAGATTTTGAAAGCATTTTGGGGCTATATTTAATCTGTTTTTTGCTGTAAGTTATTACTAGAACACTCCAGAAGCAGTCTTGGTGTGTCATAAATTGTTCCTCATCAATGCCAAATTAAACAGCAGAAGTTTTGGGATCCATTGCGCTACCTGCCTCTATTCCCCTTACACCCTTTGACACATTGATGTGTAATATGAAGACATTACCTGCAGTATTACCTTTTTTTTAATTTCTAAGATCTAGATTTACTACTCCTTTACTTTTTACTGCCCATTAGCTCAGCAATAGCATAAGATGTAAAGATGCCTTTCAGCCAACTTGTTTTCTGTGGTTTACGTTCTGACAGCTTCTCTTTGGCTTGTGTCTCTAATACCTTAGACTTCTTACCCACCTCTCATCTAAGGAGGCTATTGGAAAATGCAGGACAGCTCAGCTGCTCATAGAAGTTACCTACATGTACTGATAGGAATTAGATAGATTAGATTAGATAGACTAGATTAACACCCGTATGTTAATGCATATTTCTCTGTAGGCTGTGGATCCTCTCTTAATATACTAATATCCCCGTCATGGATTTAAGAGGCCTCCTTCTCTTTATTGTACTAATAAGATATTTATGGGTAGGGAGCTGTGCATCACAGTGCACAGTTAACTGATCTTTTGCCTCTGGAGAGACAACTTTGGAACCTCTGAAGTCAAAATGAAAACAGGCTTACAGTTATTATCTAAGTCCTGCTTTGTGCCATCCTACAAAACAAGTTGGCCATGCAATTCTGGCAATCTCTATTCATGGAAAGTCTAAGAACAAAACCAGGGTTGATGGGCCTATGGAGATACTAACGTAGCTGACTGTCAGGTACTTTTGATAAAATAATTACTGTGATTCTGGTCCTTTCTGTAACATGGGACCAAAGTTGAGTAATACTCTTCATAGCAACCCTGTGGGATAATTGATTTTCCTGTGTAAATAAGTTGTGATGCATATTTGTAGTTGTCTCTTTGGTGTTTATATATGTGTACATTCAGACTGTGGTTGAATGTAAATACCCTGCTGCGGGCGGCTGTAGAATGTTCTCTGATTCAGCAGTATTTGTAAAGCATGCATGTATGCCATGACTGCATCTGTAGAAGCCAGTACATCTCACACCTTGTCTTTTTTCGGTCCCATGTGGCTGAGTGCAGCAATTTTCAGGAGTCATGTTCATGCAACTAAATCAGTTTTGTTTGTTTATTTTACATGCTATCTTACTTTTTCTTCTTCTTCAGAATTTCTGTTTGTCTGAGGTATTCCATCTCCAGGATTGCCCTTCTTGCGATAATCCCTCACTTGCAGAGGAATGAAGGCACACAGTGTGAAAGGATTATGAGAGTCACCTCAACCAATAACTTCTGAGAAAAATAATCAGTTGTCCATCTCATCTGGGAAGTCTGGAGGGACTGTGGAGAGCTTTGGCCTCAGGTCTGGACAAGGTAAGAAGCAATCTCAACAAAAATCAGTTTGCATCATATAGAGTATCCAGTGCCTGGTCCTAGAAATTTAGCATCAGAAATCATTTCTGAAGATGAAATTTTTACGCTTAGTCAAGGATTCCTGTCATACCTTACATTCTTCTAGAGTCTGCCATTCAGCTGTCAAAAATATGAGTTTTTCATTCACATCCAAGCTCATTTTGTCAGCTTTCTCTTGTTTCTCAAGCAGATTATACATAGTGCGCTTCACTCAGAAAGAGGCAACGTAGCCATTAGCACTGCTCATCAGAATGAATTTTCATGAAAACATGCAATTGAGCCTCCAAACTGACTTTTGTAAGTGATGCTGGAAAAAATGTTTAATGCCTCATCCTATTTTCTCTTTTCTTTCTTATCTCTTTGGGACTGTGCTGTCAGGTATTCTTCAGACCTTCATAAACAGTCTACAGGAGTGTGATACCTCACCAGTTTTCAACACTCTTACTCCAAACCCCCTTCTTAGTCATTCTCAGAGACTCATCAAATAAGGGTTCTGAAGTGAATTGTTAGGGGAACGATGCAACCACCTAAAACTGTTTTATATTGGAGGAAAATTGTTTTACAGCAGCTATTTATGAGAACCAGGGAAAAAATAGGAGATCCATCAGTCCTGGACTTAAGAGGACTGAACTCCAGAATTAAAGTTCAAGCTGATGACACTCTTGTTGCTCCAGCAAGGTTTTTATTTTAACCTGCAAGTTTCTTTCTGCTATGCCTTTTCTTTGTGGTAGGCCTCTGCCACTTCTGATGCCACTTCCGATGCCACTTCCTACTGGAACTTTTCATGAAGATCCTGAAGATGTTCAAAAAAAATGAACTGCCATCAGGCCATGTCCATAAGATTGGCTCATAAAACAGATGGTGCAACTTACTGAAAACTGTGCTGGAATTCTCGCTTGCCAGAAGTTGTACCGTTGATTTTATTAGCTCTGACAAAGCTAATAAGGGGACTCAGGTTACCTCTATTCTTTTGGAATGGAATGTGGCCATATTTGGCTGTAGGACATCCTGCACTTATGTGCAACCTAATACAACACTGCACATTCATTTAATGCAGATGTCATTTGAACACTTTATACTCCTGAGTGCTGCATTTGATGGACATGTTGGTGACTATTGTGCAGCATGATGACTCCCTCTGTAAGCAGAAAGCAAACATTAGGCAATAATTGGCAAAGGTTGCTTTTCTCTTCATCGTTGCTTTCCAGATTGGAAAAATTTGGTCTCTAGATTTGCTTTTTCGCTGGACATCTCAGAACCAAAGGCTTAATTTACATTTCAGTGTCTTAAGGGGTCAGAGCAGGAAGATAACTGTGACGAGCCTTCAGCTTACATAGCAAGGCCATCATGAACAGATGACAGAAATCATGACCACTATGCTTTATATTAAAAAGGCAATGTGAGATCTACTCCTTTCTGTGGGAAAGCAGATGGTCTATGGAACAGATGTCTCCAAGAACATCCATGTACCTCTTTTCTGTCTGGAGCCTGTAACTAATTGCCAAATGGATTTACCTGTTTGAAGATGCAGCAGATCACAAATGGGAAAAAAAGGATGATGCCCTATGTGCTGCTTTCCAGGACAGAGGATAGCCTGAGGTCTGCTTCTTCCCTTCAGATGTCAACAAGAAATGCCAGTGCTTCTGCTCCAAGATTCTTGTATTCCTGATCTTGTGGGGAAAGGTTTGTAAGCACAGCTTCCCTGACTCATCTTCTGTGAACAAGCCTCCTCAAGGTGAGGCAAGAAATAACATGATTGATCCTTCTGGCTCCAGCTTGGCTGAGGCAGCTCTGACTTCAGCACCCTGCTTTTGTTCCTACTTTGTTTCACAGCGAACTCTCACAGATTTAGCACCCAAGCCTCCCATCCTTCCACATCATACCATGAACACTGAGTGGCATCCAGGCGTTAAATCTCACTTGGTCATCCTCAACCAGTGATATTTTCAGCAACAGCAGAAAGAAGCAAGAATAGCAGAAGCACCGGCATGAGCCATGTTTTTTACGTTAACTATCTTGAAGGTGGTACCTCTCTCGTGTCTTTGTTACCCATATGATTGTGGATTATTTTTTAATTCTAAAAAGTTTTGACCTAAAATCACCTTAGGTGCATCTTCAGCCATCTCCAGTATGCATCCACATGTGGTAGGCATTTCTTCTTTTTTTTACTATCACAGTTATTTGACTGATCAGGATCTTGTCTTTTAGTAAAGTGCCGTGTTTCCCAGTGGGTGTGGCATCTTGCTGGGTACCTTTTGATGAAAACTACTCTTCGGGTAGCTTATAACTATGACTAAAGTGATGGGAGATCAAGGCCCTAATAGTTGTTCCCCTCCTGCCTCCCTCTTCCCCTCTTTGACTTCAGATGTCTCTGTGTTAGTATGTTTTCAGCCTTAGGTCAGCCACTGTTGTTTGCCTCAGCATTGACTATATCTGTTCCTGAGATTTAAAGAGATGCTACGTGGAGTTCCAACAGCATTTTCACCACTCATTTTACCATTGCAGAAGCATCATGACATCATGATTTCTTGGGAATTGCAGTCTTTATTCAACTATATATTTCTTTCATGTTTGGTGTCAAATGCCGTGTACAGGCAGGCCTTTTAAAGAGGAAGATTAATTAGTTGTAACGGTTTTTCTTTGAGAGGTAAGTTTATGCTGTCAGTACAGGTATACTGGATAATTCTGCTTCCTTATATTTGGTCTCATGTAAGTACAGGATGTCACATGGCTAGCAATGGCGAACTATGTTTCCTTCTAAGAGAGCAGATGTAACCTGAGATGACTTGTAGTTACATTTATCAGTAGTAAGAATTGACATCATGACCTTTTGAAGACAAAAAAAAAATGTCTTAGTAGTACCTCAGAAAAATAGTTCCTCCTGCCACACTTCAAGTGCTTCTATGATGGGGCAATATATGCCCTCTGTTACACTAGCATTTCTAAGCTTGTCAGCCTTGAAAACTGCAGGAGTCTTTCTGATATTCTGAGGGAGAAGTGGTAGAAAGATGAGCTCTGACCGCAGAGGCAGATGGGCTATCAAAGAAGAATACCCAAATTTAAGTTGCTTTCTTCCCTTCTGAGGGAATCTCTTAGAGTAACTGTTCCTAGCGTAATGAGAAAGCAAGAAAAAGTACCATGAATTTGCCAGGAATTTTGCGCATTTTTTTGCTTTCCTTTTCTTTACTGCTGAAACCAGCTACCTTTGGTATTTATGCATGGCACAAAGTTTTGAAAGGTTTTTTGAATGTGCAAGCAGTACAGAAGTCTTAACATTCCTACGGAAGTCACTCTGCTGAAATCAATGGGAGTTAGTTATTGAAGTCAGTGAAATCGGGATTTAATGAATAATTTTCTTCAAACAATTGACTCTTTTCTTTGTCTTTCAAGATAATTATATGTTTCTGTATTTGTATATGCATCATGTATGTTACATAAATATGAGAAAGAACACACATACAGCTGACACATGATGCATTTTAGTTTCTTTTGAGACGTGACTGTATGCTGAATACCATTATCCCTCTGAATGTCTTAGGACTTAAAGTTAATATGCAGTGAGAAGGCACTAGTACATCCCTGTGGACCTATGTGGTTTACATTAGTAATTCACTGTAGGAGTACAAATGATACAACGCTGAGTGACTCCCAACTTTCCTCTGGGTGTGGTGCTTGACAGATTGTTAAATTTCATGTTGGAAATCTTTTAGTAGGCTTCTTTCTACAATATTCTTTACAAATTGCCTTGTTTGTCATTTGACTGAAGTGTTGTCATCATCCCTGCCTGGGATTTCCTTTATTCTCTTTTCTTGGTGGGGAACAGAGAGGGACAAATGGAAGACAAAGGATGTGAATACATCATTAAACATCTGTCTTCTCATCCTTGCAATTTCTTAGATGTAAGAAGTTGTGTATGTTGATGTTCACATTGAATTATTAGAAAGCTTAAGTCACTTACAGTATCAGAGGAGGACGTTAGAATTTCACGACTACTTCTAAATCCTTTTTTCCTTAAAAGTGTTTTTTCTTTTTATTGGGACAGTATGGTGAATAAAATGTATGGTTCTCACCCTCCTGTAGGAGGAATGTTAAAGGTAGTACATGAAACAAGAAATGAAGAGTAGAAACAAGCGGGACCAGAAAACACAGTGTGCAGTCCCTTGATCCATGTCACTTCACACTCTTGTTCCTGGCATACACTGCATAATCAGAAGGGACGAGACAAAGCAAATCCCTTTAGTCCGTGGAGGTTACAGTGTCCCAGGTGCAGTGCCAAGTGTCATTTTATGAGTACAGGTTGCAGTGCCAAGGAAATGCAGCCATGCATTATGCAGAAGTCACCTAAAAAGAATGCAGGAAGTCCCGGGAAGGAATGATGATCACAGAATCACAGAATCACAGAATCAACCAGGTTGGAAGAGACCTCAGGGATCATCGAGTCCAACTGCTGCCCCTACACCACCCTGTCAACTAGACCATGGCACTAAGTGCCATGTCCAGTCTTTTCTTAAACACATCCAGAGATGGTGACTCCACCACCTCCCTGGGCAGCCCATTCCAATGTCTAATAACCCTTTCTGTAAAGAAATTCTTCCTGATGTCCAACCTGAACCTCCCCTGGCGAAGCTTGAGGCTGTGCCCTCTTGTCCTATCGCTAGTTGCCCGGGAGAAGAGGCCAACTCCCACTTCACTACAACCTCCCTTCAGGTAGGTGTAGACTGCAATAAGGTCACGTCGGAGCCTCCTCTTCTCCAGGCTAAACAACCCCAGCTCCCTCAGCCGTTCCTCATAGGTCAGACCCTCCAGACCCTTCACCAGCTTGGTCGCCCTCCTCTGGACTCTCTCCAACACCTCAACGTCTTTCTTGAAGTGCGGGGCCCAGAACTGAACACAGTACTCAAGATGCAGCCTCACCAGTGCTGAGTAGAGAGGGACGATCACTTCCCTAGACCGGCTGGCTACACTATTGCTAATAGAGGCCAGGATGCCATTGGCCTTCTTGGCCACCTGGGCACACTGCTGGCTCATGTTTAGCCGGCTGTCGATCAGCACCCCCAGGTCTCTTTCCGCCGGGCCGCTTTCTAACCACTCTTCCCCCAGCCTGTAGCGCTGCATGGGGTTGTTGTGGCCGAAGTGTAAGACCTGGCACTTGTTCTTGTTGAACCTCATGCTGTTGGTCTCGGCCCATCTATCTAACCTGTCCAAATCCCTCTGAAGGGCCTTCCTACCCTCCAGCAGATCGACACTGCCACCCAGCTTGGTGTCATCTGCAAATTTACTGAGGGTGCACTCAATCCCTACGTCTAGATCATCTAAAAAGATATTGAACAGCACCGGCCCCAGAACTGAGCCCTGGGGAACACCGCTAGTGACCGGCCGCCAGTTGGACTTTGCCCCATTCACCACCACTCTCTGGGCTCGGCCATCCAGCCAGTTTTTAACCCATTTAAGAGTCCACCCATCCAAGCCCCAGGCAGCCAGTTTGTCCAGGAGGATGCTGTGGGAGACAGTGTCGAATACCTTACTGAAGTCTAGATAGACTACATCCACAGCCCTGCCCTCATCTACTAAGCGGGTCACTTTGTCATAGAAGGAGACCAGGTTGGTCGAGCAGGACGTGCCTTTCATGAATCCACGTTGGCTGGCCCCGATGCCCCGATTGTCCTGCATGTGCCATGTAATGGCACTCAGGATGATCTGTTCCATCACCTTGCCTGGCACCGAGGTCAGGCTGACAGGCCTATAGTTCCCTGGATCGTCCTTCCGACCCTTCTTGTAGATGGGCATTACGTTTCCTAATTTCCAGTCATCTGGAACTTCTCCAGTTAACCAGGACTGCCGGTAGATAATCGAGAGTGGGTGATGATGCATTTTTCAATTTTGCTTCATTTTCTTTACCAAAAAAAAAAGTGTCTATATAGGGTGTCTGAGAGGGAGTGAACGGAGCATTGCGTAACTTCAATTTCCTTATGTACAGGCATTTAAAATAGCAAATATTTGGCTTATCTATAGCATCTTTACCATCAGGTAAGTAAGCCTTACAGCATGTCTGTGCATAGTTACATACTATTACTTGATTTTTACATGTGGATAAACAGGAACACAAAATGAAATTATTTACCCAATATCCCATAGCACACCATTTGAGATTGAGGAGTAAGCATATGTCTTCACACCCAGCTGCTTTTCCTAACCACTGGACATACATCCTCCATACTACCTCTTACATGTCAAAGTACAGTTAAGCAAGTATGTAAGTATAGATTTATCTTAAAAAAGTAATATTTTACATTGTTTTTAACAACCTGTTAGATTCTGTACTGCTTCATACCCAAAGAATACCCCAGAAATAGAAAAATACAGTTTTTATTTCTGCACATGGTATGTCAGAAATAGGAGTAATTTCTGGAGTGAAATGTAGAAAGCATATTAACAGCATAAAGTAACATATTGCATGTAGTAAGGCACTGGAAAGCATATGGGGAAAGTGAGAAGTATCCAGCTGTCTAGATGAAACTGCAGTGTAAATTCAGTAAGTGTTAAGTTTATACAAACTGTTATTTTGGTTGGATTGCAGGAGTCAATACCCACATTTCATGAAAAATTGTCAGCTAAAGGGATATGTGATTCATTAAAAGTACTTAGTACTTATCAAAAATTTTTTACTTGGACCTCAGAGCACCTTGCAAAAGAGAAAGTGTGGTATGAGTGGTGAGTGAAGACTCAGAACATGTGTGTGTTCCTTTGATGCTGCTGTAATAATTTACAAGTTATTTAATACGCGGTATCTGCGGTTTCCTTCTATTTCAAATACTTCTTACTTTTAATTTCTATCAATCATATAAAGGAGTTTCCTTCAGGATCAGGGAGAGAAGGAAGAATGTGCATTGTATACATGATGACTGCTCTGTGTTATGACGTTCATCTTCGGTTACAAAGTTGGAGGAGATAGTACCACACATGGGTTATACCTTACTTCTTACTTAAGAAGATGAATTTTATAACACCACTCAGCCATGATGAGGACTCTGTGTGTGTGTTAATGTCTCTCTGTTAACATTTAGTTGCCATGTTAGGCTTTGTTCTTAGTTACTAGCAAATGAGCAGACAGGAAACCAGGCAAATCAATAAGATTTACTTGAGTTGGCCCCATTTTTCCAGTTTTAATCAATGTCTTCATTTGTCACAGGATACTATTGTTTATTCTGTTCACAATAAAAATGAGGTGCAGTCTGAACTTCATCATAGTTTCAGCATAATGCAGGTTCAAAAAGAATATTTGTGTTTCTATATTGTTAAAATCCTGTGTACTGTATGCAGGCACAGTAGTGTAACTCCTCTAGTGCATCTCCAAGATACTTGGAGAGTGGCATTGTTACCTTTTTGTTTCTAGAAACTGCTCTGCATCATCTGGAATTTCTCAGCCTCTGCTAGATTGGTTTACTGAGAATCCCCAAATTGTTTATAAACTGTATTTCCAAGATAGATGTGTGATTGGTTAATAACTTCCATGCCAGAATGGCTGGTACTACCTGATTTTTAGGAGTTGTAGTGGTAGGAATTTCGTAATCTGTCTCTAAAAGTGTGTAGCCTGTGGCTGCTATTATCAGCTGAAACGTACTGTCTGTCCTAGGGTTGTGCTTTAGGGGGTGGGTGGCAGGTCTTCTTGCAACAAATTAGAATTTGTCTAGGACTTGAGGTAGAATGACTTCTATAGTTGAAAAAGAACCCCATAAAATCCCAAACAAACCATATCCAGTAACATTGGCCTTCTGAGGACTCCTTTCCTCAGTCCCATCTGTTCCCAGTATTCCTGCTGTCCTCAGTATTTCCTCATTGCAAAGGTTAATCTTTGTGCTTAGTACCTGGGTCTAATCTGCTTCTATGTCTCTATTGAAACACTCTTGGATTATTTCCCAGCTGGCTGGGACCCTGTGGGAGAACTGAGTGAGGAAAATGCACTGCAAAGCTAATGAGTTAAACTATGTAAAGTTAAACCACACAGCCTAAACTGCGATTTGCCTAAAATGGCAAAATCTTAGAGCAGTTCCAAAACTGGATTACAGTTGGTTTTTTATGTTTGTTTTCTGTGAGATCGGGAGATGGTAAAAATTATATACATCTAGGTTATCTGAGCTTTTGACATTACAAATGGTGTTCTCAAAGCAGCACACTAATTATTTCTAAAATTTCCTGTGTTTTAAAATATAACTAGAACTGTTAATTTGTTGTTGCTACTCTTTGTGCATACTCACACGGTTGGCGTGTGCTAAGGAAAACCAGGTGAATTCCTTATGCTACTTCACATTACACATGAAAACAATGGAATGTGTGAAAGCCTTAGGAAATACAAATATTGTAAATAAACGTCTTTTCTGAAGTCCTGAAAATGCTAAATTCATGTTCACCAGAAATTTAGCACACCATATCTTCAGGAAGGTATGTCTTTACAAGTGTTTTGGAAAGCCTGATGCTACTCTGGAATTTGTACAGAATTTTTAGTTGTGCACATGTCAATAGATCTGTATAACCCAGACACTGTGAATGAAACATATTTGACAGTCTTTTCAAAAGCA